>NC_060121.1:123451379-123754409 GCF_021461395.2 Schistocerca americana
ACAGCACACTAGTCTGTAACTCCCTACTCCATAAAAGTCGACACAACTGCTTCATTATTTTGGATATAAAGTTAGTCCCCTAATTTCAGTACCCAGTGGCCAACCATTTCGTGAATTTCTGTTTTCACTTACTGAGTCGTTACAGCAGTCGTGGATACAAATCACGAAATATGATCAACTGTAGTTAATACATACCGAGACCCCATCAGTGTGTGTGCAAAGGTCAAGAATGTCACTATTAACCATTTGGAATACTCTGTTGGTTCCAGGTAACCTTTCTAATGGAATCAATGGTGAACAAGCTCAGGTCTTTCGCATGCAAATTATGCAGTTCTTGATAACAGTCCCACATCTTGCTTAAGTAGCTACCAGTAGGCTTCTGCAACACATCGTTCTGTAGCTCATCGACCTCCATGTATTGCAAAGATAGACTCATGAGCCTGCCTCATCACTTGATCATGTAAACTTGCCAGCACGACTACGTGCCTGCCACACCTTGTTTTTCTGTATAATACTGAGTCATCATCACTGAACTGTGCTTGTGTTGGGCACTGCTGCCAATCTCAGTCAGTCGCCTGAGCCTTCTACCGCTTGCCTGCGGATATACCAATGTTTTCCATCGTACTTACCTTGACTCAGTCTGTCTGCATCACGATGAGACTTCCTAGGTTGATGTATGACTTCAGAATCAAATTTACTTAACTGTAAACCCCATAGAGTCAAGCATCTAGTTAGATCTTTAATACCCATAACACATTTCAGTGCTATGTAATCTGTTATCATGCTTTAACGCATCGGCCATGTAAATAATAATGGAATAAAGTGATATCATAGATCTAGCTGAGCATCTCTTTTTCAGTAGTCCAGTTATTTTCATTTGTCTTCTTTATTGGTCTAGAAGCATAAGATATTGGGTGCTCTGTTCCATCTCTTTCCTGATTTAATACAGGCCTTAAGTTGAGTTTGCAGGTGTCACATGATAATGGGAACTGTTTCTAATAATCAGGGAAACGGAGGTTGGGGCCAGTGAGCAGTAAATTTTTCTATTCGCACAAAGGCTCCTTTGCAATCTGGAGTCCAATGAATATTCATCCCCTCCTTCAAGAAACGTGTGAGATGCCTTGGTACTTCTGCAAGTTTTGACACAAACTTCCAATAATAATTAGCCAAAGCTAGAAAGGACTGCAGCTCTTTCTGTGTACTAGGAGTTAGAATTTGCACATGGCTTATACAAACTAGGAGTCAGTTTGCACACCTTCCTTACCGATAATATGACCCAATTACGAAATGGCACTTTTCCACATATGTGTTATTCGTTCTGCTTGTAATCGACTAAAGATATCTGTAAACGTAATGTGTGCTTTGGATGTCCATAAAAAATACGATAGTGATATCCAGTTGCACTACACATAGTTTCAGTTTCAAGCTTCATACTATCCCATCAAATGGGCACTGGAATGTCACCGACGAACTCGTTAATCTGTATGGGATTCAGTGATACAGACAATGAGTACGTGGAACCAAAAGTCCAGTATTGGGTCAATCACCTGGTGCTACATCTAACTGATAATACCCACTATGATGTCCATGGTAGTAAAATAATGGCATTGCCCCAGGTTATCTGAGGTTTCTGTGATGTTAGGAGTTGGGTACACATCTGTGATTGTATTTTGGTTTAGATACCCAATGGTCACGAGAAAATCTATAGGTCTTATCCACATCTGAGCTCTTTTTGGACACAATTACTGCAGGGATCTTCTAAGGGTTATTACTTTCCTGAATAATCCCATGATGGAAATTCTGGTTAATACACTCTAAAACAAAAGAACGACACACAGAGAAGGAAATATCCGAACAGGATGAAAATTGGTAAATGTGATGTACATGCACAGACAAAAAAAAAATGATTAAAATTCCAAAAAAATTGGATTTATTGAAAAGGAAGAGCTTCACAAATTGAGAAAGTCGATGACATGTTGGTCCACTTCTGGCTCTTATGCAAGCAATTATTCAACTTAATGCTGATGACAGAGTTGTTGGATCACCTCCTGAGGGATATCATGCCAAGTTCTGTCCTACTGGCATGTTAGATCGTCAAAATCCAGAGCTTTTTGGAGGGCTCTGAGATCCAGAGACCTTGCTGGTCAAGGTAACGTTTGGGAAGCACGAAGACAAGCAGTAGAAACTCACGCCCCATGCAGGTGGACATTCTCTTCCTGAAATGTAAGTCCAGGATGGCTAGCCATGAAGGGCAACGAAATGGGCCATCAAATGTCGTCGACAAGCCGCTGTGCTGTAAGGGTGCCGCAGGCGACAACCAAAGGGCCTGCTGACAACCATCACTCCTGGTTGTCAGGCCATATGGCGGGCGACAGTCATGTTAGTATTCCACCGCTGTCCAGGAGGTCTCTAGAACTGTCTTCAGTGATGAGTCCCGCTTCGAACTGAGCCCCGATGGCCAGCGAAAACGTGTCTGCAGCCGCACCAGAGAACGATGGGATACCAACATGACTGTAACTCGTCATACAGCCCGACAACCAGAACTGATGCTCTGGGGTGCTATTTATTTTCATAGTAGGACACCTTTGGTTGTCATCCACGGCTTCCTTCCAGCACAGCGGTACAGCGACGATATACTATACGTCGTTTTGTTGTCCTTCATGGCAAGCCATCCTGAGTGTACATTTCAGCAATATAATGCATGCCTGAATACAGTGAGATTTTCTACTGCTTGTCTTCGTAATTGCCAAACCCTACCTTGGCCAGTAAGATCGCTAGATCTCTCGCCAGTTGAGGATGTATGAAGCATTATTGGCAGAGCACTCCAACTAGCTCGGGATTTTGACGATCTTGCCAATTGGAAAGAATTTGGTATGACATCCATCAGAAGGACACCCAACAACACTATCAATAAATGGCAGTCCAAAAAACTGCTTGCATAAGGGCCTGAGGTGGACCAATGTTATTGACTTGCTCAATTTTTCTGAAATTGTAATCCTTTTTTTATCTGTACATGTACGTCAAATCTATAGATCGACCTCCAATTCAGGTAATTCCTTCGGCGTCCATCGTTTTTTTTTTATTTTTTTTATTTTTTTGCTGAGAGTGTAAATCCCTCCATCAGTGTTTGGAGATGATGTGAAATTCGGTATTATTTTCTATACACTAGTGGATCATTCCCAGTAGCAATCCAATGCTGCATTAGTGATGTAGCTGGCAATGGTCTGGGAGGGTTAAACTACCCAACATATTTCTTCTTCTAATACTCTTTCTTTAACCTTCCTGTCATGTCCTTCCAAGTGCAATACTTTACCATGCAGCACAGCTAAATTGACATATTGTCCTACCTTCAAATATTCTTCCCTGAAATCCCCATCTATTTTTTCCTTCTCCATTGCGCTAGCTATAGGTGGACTCCATGATAGCTCCGCTTCTAGCGAACTGAAACTGTCCACAGTGATGGATCCTACCCGGCTTTCGTCAGCGTCTCATACACATGGTAGACTGTGGGGTATAAGAGACTGTGCTTTGATCAATTCTACATTTTACATCAAGGCTATGTTATCTCGCCGATGACATTGTAATTCTGTCAGAGACAGCAAAGGACTTGGAAGGGCAGTTGAACGGAATGGACAGTGTCTTGAAAGGAGGATATAAGATGAACATCAACAAAAGCAAAACGAGGATAATGGAATGTAGTCGAGTTAAGTCTGGTGATGCTGAGGGAATTAAATTAGGAAATGAGACACTTAAAGTAGTAAAGGAGTTTTGCTATTTGGGGAGCAAAATAACTGATGATGGTCGAAGTAGAGAGGATATAAAATATAGACTGGCAATGGCAAGGAAAGCGTTTCTGAAGAACAGAAATTTGTTAACATCGAGTATAGATTTAAGTGTCAGGAAGTCGTTTCTGAAAGTATTTGTATGGAGAGTAGTCATGTATGGAAGTGAAACGTGGAAGATAAATAGTTTGGACAAGAAGAGAATGGAAGCTTTCGAAATGTGGTGCTACAGAAGAATGCTGAAGGTTAGATGGGTAGATCATATAACTAATGAGGAGATATTGAATAGGATTGGGGAGAAGAGGAGTTTGTGGCACATCTTGACTAGAAGAAGGGATCGGTTGGTAGGACATGTTCTGAGGCATCAAGGTATCACCAATTTAGTATTGGAGGGCAGCGTGGAGGGTAAAAATCGTAGAGAGAGACGAAGAGATGAATACACTAAGCAGATTCTGATGGATGTAAGTTCCAGTAGGTACAGGGAGATGAAGAAGCTTGTACAGGATAGAGTAGCATGGAGAGCTGCATCAAACCAGTCTCAGGACTGAAGACCACAACAACAACACATCAAGAGTAAAACCATACAAAGTGGTAACTGGCAGAATTGCTCTTACATCTGCCTAGGTTAGCTTCCCTATAGCTTTCTGTATTATATCCTGTGAGTCTAGTCTAAGGTAAATTGTATACAGTTTAGTTGGTTTCCCTGATGTCTGGGGCTTATCACTGACAGTTCCGGTTTTTTCTTTTCTTTCTTTCTTTTTTTTTCTTTTTTTTTTTTTTTTTTTTGATCTAAAAACGAAACGGAACGATGCCCCATCTAGTTCCACTATGCGCCGTTCTAGATCGATACTGGCGTCATGTTCGATCAGCAAATCTATCTCCAGTATGTGTTCGTGGCTAATGCCAACCCTAGGGAGTACTTCTGAGAAAGTCCAGAAGTCTTTGCCCCCACTCGTAAACCCAACAATGCCGAATCGAGAGACTGAACACTACGTCACCTAGACCACTTAACCTATAACGAGGCTGGTGTAAATTTTTTTTATACCAAGTATGGCCTGACTTGCTACAGATACCTGCATTTCCATAACTACATCTACAAGGATACTCTGCAAATCACATATAAGTGCCTGGCAGAGGGTTTATCGAACCACCTTCACAATTCACTTTTGTTCCAATCTCGCATAGTGCGCGGGAAGAACGAACACCTATATCCTTCCATACGAGGTCTGATTTCCCTTATTTTATCATCGTGATCGTTTCTCCCTATATAGGTCGGTGTCAACAAAATATTTTCGCATTCGGAGGAGAAAGTTGGTGATTGGAAATATCTAGTAAAAATTGGTACACTCTTCCACACTAACTGCACACAGCGGTGTCTCGTACTTATGTTAATTGGGAATGTTGCAGAGTGCTCGCATCGTTCTATCTTTCTGGGACCCGTGCGAGATCTCCCCTGTGACCGCTTCCCTTTTGTTCGTGGAAACACGCATTGATATTCCCGTTCAGAGTGTCCGGCTCGTTTATACTTCTTACGCTGAAGCTTCCTACAATTCCGTTGAACGTGGCCAGGCATACGATTTCAGTTTTAAAAACTGTTTTCTTTTGCCTCGTCTTGGTCGTTTATGTCAATCTCAGCCAAAGATGTTGCAGTTGCTAAAGTCTCATTAAAATTCCTGGACAATCCACGCGCACATTGCGCGGCATTTTAGCAGTCAAACCCTCAAAAACGTGTCTAGCGCCCTTTGCTCTGCCTGCTGTAAAATGATCCTATTGGCACTGGCGCCAGCAGCTAATTGATGTGTACTAACATTTATCTTTTTAATATGATCCAGAAATCCATCTATCATTTTTCCCTGTTGTCCAACTGTCCCGTTGAGTTGTTTACAATAATATCTAGATGTGATCTTCTTCTTTCTACAACGCTCCACCAGTCCTTTCCATACATCCTAGAAAGACTGAGTATTTCGCGACTTGTCTGGACGTTGCACAGGGCCAAACCCCAGACCAGTGACTGGAGAGTGACAGCTCACACTGGAGGATCTCAGCGGCTCGCGTTTGGGAGGGCTTTAGTTCGACTCTCGTCCCATCCAAGCTGGCACTTCGTAAAGATGGAAGAATATTGGCTGCTCCATGACGGCAGCCTACACCAGCAGACACTATTTCGATGCCTGACTGCACTTACGATCAGCTGTTTTGTACACAATACGGAAGTTTTTCTTGCTGCAGATCTCGTGTACGCAGCTCGCCAAGCACCCCCAAAATGTCTGGAATGCTGGCCGTTGCCCCAGCAACTGGTTTGTGGTTGCGGAGCCACTGGCGTTGCGCAGTGCTGAGCCACAGCGTGATAGCAAACTTCAGGATGTCAGTATCAGGCCACAGAATGGGTCATCGTTACAATGATGATAGCGTTGATAATGACCACTCTCTGCTTCATTATATCCCACGCAGTCATTCTACATTTACAACCTCATTTCTCTCAGTTCTTAAAAGCCCTGTGTGACTGTGTGCCCAGATTCAAGATATTTGCAAGCATATGTTGACATCCCCCCCCCCCCCAATAAACCATAGACCTTACCGCAGGTGGGGAGCCTTGCTTGCGTTAGCGACACACATAGTCGCACCGTCGGTGCAACCACAACGGAGTGGTATCTATTGAGAGAGCAGATAAACATGTGGTTCCTGAAGAGGGGCAGCAGCCTTTTCTATAGTTACAGGGGCAACAGTCTGGATGATTGACTGATGTGGCCTTGTAAGATTAACAGAAACGGCCTTGCTGTGCTGATACTGCAAACGGCTGAAAGCAAGGGAAAACTACAGCCATAATGTTTCTCGAGGACATGCAGCTTTACAGTATGGTTAAATGATGATGGCGTCCTCTTGGGTAAAATATTCAGAAGATAAAATGGTCTCCCATCTGGCTCTCCGGGTGGGTACTACTCAGGAGGACGCCGTTATCAGGAGAAAGAAAACTGATGTTCTACGGATCGGAGCATGGGATGTCAGATCCCTTAATCGAGTAGGTAGGTTAGAAAATTTAAAAAGGGAAATGGGTAGGTTAGATATAGTGGAAATTGGTGAAGTTGGGTATCAGGAGGAACAAGACTTCTTGTCAGGTGAATACACGGTTATAAATACAAAATCAAATAGAGGTAATGAAGGAGTAGGTTTAGTAATGAATAAAAAAATAGGAGCGCGTGTAAGCTACTATGAACAGCATAGTGAACGCATTATTGTAGCCAAGATAGACACGAAGCCCACGCCTACCACAGTAGTACAAGTTTATATGCCAAATAGCTCTGTAGACGACGAAGAGACTGAAGAAATGTATGATGTGATAGATTCAGTTATTCATGGGGAACTGGAAATCGACAGTAGGAAAAGGAAAAGAAGGAAACGCAGTAGCTGAATATGGAATAGGGATAATGAATGAAAGAGGAAACTGTCTGTTAGAATTTTGCACAGAATATAACTTAATCATAGCTAACGCTTGGTTTAAAAATAATGAAAGGAGGTTGTATACATGGAAGAGGCCTGGAGACACTCGTATGTTTCAAGACAGAGATCTAGGAACCAGGTTTTAAATTGTAAAGCAGATCTGGACTCTGACCACAATCTATTGGTTATGAACTGTAGATTAAAACTGGAGAAACTGTGAAAAAATAGGAATTTAAGGAAGTGGGATCTGGATCAACTGAAAGAACCAGAGGTTGTTGAGAGTTTCAGAGAGAGTATTAGCGAAGGATTGACAAGAACGGGGGAAAGAAATACAGTAGAAGATAATGGGTAACATTGAGGGATGAAATAGTAAAGGCAGCAGAGGCTCAAGTAGGTAAAAAGACGATGGCTAGTAGAATTCTTGGGTAATACAAGAGATATTGAATTTAATTGATAAAAGGAGAAAATATAAAAATGAAGTAAATAAAGTAGGCGAAAAGGAAGACAAACGTCTCAAAACTGAGATCGACAGAAAGTGTAAAATTGCTCAGCAGGGATAGCTAGAGGACTAATGTAAGAATGTAGAAGCATAAATCACTAGGGGTAAGCTATACTGCCTACAGGAAAATTAAAGAGACCTTTGCAGAAAAGAGAACCGCTTGTATGAATATCAAGATCTCATATGGAAAACCATTTCTAAGCAAAGAAGGGAAAGCAGAAGGTGGAGGGAGTATACAGAGGGTCTACACAAGGGCGATGCACTTGAGTGTGATATTGTGGAAATGGAAGAGGACGTAGAAGAAGATGAAATGGGAGATATGATATTGCGTGAAGAATATGACACAGCACTGAAAGACCTAAGTCGAAACAGGCCCCAGGAATAGACAACATTCCATTAGAACTGCTGATAGCCTTGAGAGACCATGAAAAAAATCTACCATCTGGTGAGCAAGATTTATGAGACAGGCGAAATACCTTCAAACTTCAAGAAGAATAGAATAACTCCAATCCCGAAGACAACAGGTCATGACAGGTGTGAAAATTACTGAACTATCAGTTTAATAAGTCACGGTTGCAAAATACTAACACGAATTCTTTACAGACGAATGGATAAACTGGTAGAAGCCGACCTCGGGGAGGATCAGCTTGGATTCCATAGAAATGTTGGAACACGTAAGACAATACTGACCCTACGATTTATCTTAGAAGACAGGTTAAGGAGAGGCACAAACCTACGTTTCTAGCATTTGTAGACTTAGAGAAAGCTTTAGTCAATGTTCACTGGAATACTCGCTTTAAAATTCTGAAGGTGCCGGGGGTCAAATACAGGAAGCGAAAGGCTATTTACAATTTGTACAGAAACCAGATGGCAATTATAAGAGTCGAGGGCAATGAAAGGGCAGCAGTGGCTGGGAAGCGAGTGAGACACGGTTGTAGCCCATCCCCAATGCTATGCAATGTGTATATTGAGCAAGCAGTAAAGGAAACAAAAGAAAAATTTGGAGCAGGAATTAAAATCCATGGATAAGAAATAAAAACTTTGCGGTATGCCGATGACATTCCAGTTCTGTCAGAAACAGCAAAGGACCTGGAAGGGCAGTTGAACAGAATGGACAGTGTCCTGAAAGGAGGATATGAGATGATCATTAACAAAAGCAAAATGGGGACAACGGAATGTAGTTGAATTAAATCAGGTGATGCTGAGGGAATTAAGTTAGGAAATGAGACACTTAAAGTACTAGATGAGATTTACTGTTTGGGGAGCAAAATAACCGGTGATGTTCGAAGTAGAGAGGATATGAAATGTAGACTGGCATGGCAAAGAAAGTGTTTCTGAAGAAGAGAAATTTGGTAGCATCAAGTATAGATTTAAGTGTCAGAAAGTTATTTCTGAAAGTATTTGTATGGAGTATAGCCATGTATGGAAGTGAAACATGGACGAAAACTAGTTTAGAAGAGAATACCAGCTTTTGAAATGTGGTGCTATGGAAGAATGCTGACGTTCAGATGGGTAGATCACATAACTAATGAGGAAGTATTGAATTTGGGATAAGTGGAATTTGTAGCACAACCTGACTATAAGAGGGGATTGGTTGGTAGGACATGTTCTGAGACATCAAGGGATTACCAATTTAGTATTGGAGGGCAATGTGGAGGGTAAAAACCATGATGGGAGGCCAAGAGATGAATGCACTAAGCAGATTCAGAAGGACGTAGGTTGCATTAGTTACTCAAAGATGAAGAAGCTTGCACAGGATTGAGGGCTTCATCCGGACTGAAGACCTCAGCAGAAGCAGCATGTTGACATACATCTGTTAACCGCCACAATTGCGAGAATGCTCATCACCACAGTAACTTCAAATCTTTGTGTTCAGTTGTATACTCCAAGTTGAAAGTTTACAGGCTCGTTTTTGAAAATTACTTATTTGTCAGAAGTCAACATGTTATTTGAAAGAAGAATGTGGTTATGGTATTCCTTGTTTATTTTATATGCGTACCCTATAAATATGACACATATTTACAAGTAAATGTGGCTAATAAGTTGCCCAAATAAAAGATCCTAACCATATCATAAAACTGACATTTGTACAGTTTGTAAGAGATCTCAGATCCAACTGCTCTTAAAAAACCACCAATCATGTTATCAATTTTTAGTTAACAAGTTTTTATGTAATGTTTTTGTTGGCTGAAGGCCAGATTCCAACACAAATAACTAGATTCTCTTTTGAAATGCTTTACAGAATATTAGTTTCTTTTGTTATGGGCTCACTATTTATATTTATTAATATAGAAAATAAATTTCCTGATTGAGCCTGTGATCATTGTGAATATTTCATTAATGAATCTATCTATGTCACTTAACATTTGTCCTTATTTATAAAGTCATTAAGCTACTACTATCATCTGATCAAAACTTAGAACCTGCATAACAAGTTTAAGTATCAATAAAACCTATGCGTGACTATGAATATTACATCCCAGCAGGTTTATCAGAAGAAAACAATAAATGTGATATCTAACTTCTCTGTTAAAATTTTAAGTTTTCTGAGCTAATTTGCTGTTTTTTTTGTCTTTTTTTCTTATGTTTTTTGCACATGGTGATTATATGACAACTTTGCAATTCTCCAGATGTTGATAAGGATTTATAAACATTTATAATTTACAACTTCTGTCGCCCAGACTAAGTTCATATTCTACAGCTATGTAAATAAATAAATAAATGTTGTGCGACTAGGGCCATATCTTGTTTTAGTACACTAGCTACAAAAAGCCATGTCTGATTATGGTTTGGGACTTCTGTTGTCCAGAACAGTTTACATAATCTGTACGTGGGATTGTAAGATACCTATAATGCTTTTAGTGCATTCAGGGATTTGTATATGAAAAATGTTTTAAATTTATTTACAAATGAGTCACCAGTAAGTACTCATGCATATCTTGAAACTTTGTCATACTACAATCAGCCAGTGATAATGTGTGACAGTATGTTACTTTTAATTTTGTTCTTTGCTTGGAACAACTGTGCTTATTTCTGATGCTGTAGATAAATTTGATTAACCCACAAGTATCCACACGAGGAAGTGTATATTGTGTATCAGGCACCAAATAAATCAGAAAACTATAAGCAAAATTAAGGTATTGTCAGATATGTCTGTTTTGTGCAATCAAAAGTACATTTAATTCAGAGAAATTCTAGTCTGCAGTGTCAGACAACATTTGATGTACTTGCATGAAAGTCAAGAGGCAACTGGAATTACAGTACACCTGATATCCAGCACCATAAAACCTCCTACCTTTGCCTTTGTAAGTGGAGAGGTGTGTCCAGATGCCTGATGACGTCTGGAGCCCACTGTTTAGTCAATTTTTACATATCACAATGGAGCATCGGTACCCATGGAAAGTGTCACAAAACACCGACTTAAAACCGTTATAGGTAAGTTTTTACTGTCTTTCAACGATTTTAAAATTTCCCTGAGCTACTTCAATAACCAGAGTGGTGAATGACTCCATTCTCAGAGTAGGACATTAATTTGGACTTAACCAAATACCACAAGGTTCTGATTTTGTGCAGCATTTACCAACTTGTTGACTGATAACTTAGATGCTATTATATGGTGTATATTTGCAGGTATATGATTGGTTCAACAAATTTTAGACAAATGGAACCCACTATGTTACACTGGAAAGAAAATGCTTAACAGAAGAGAATTTAAACTGTGTATGCCACATGGATGTATTATATCCCCGCCATTTTTGTTAAATATACAACAAAGACTTACCACAAAGGTGCAACAGCCCTCTCAGTTTCTCCAATTACCATATTATTTATACTAAAGCATGTACCTGATTTATTGTAACGAAATGAAGAACACCTACGACACTGTTTCCAGTTTGATGTACTGAACAACAACGACAGCTGTCATTAAATGTAATTTATTGCAACTTAATTCCCATAATGAAGAAAAAACTCTAACAGCATCCCATTGTCACTTTAGTTGTAGACTTATACCTTGTCATATTACACTCCTGGAAATTGAAATAAGAACGCCATGAATTCATTGTCCCGGGAAGGGGAAACTTTATTGACACATTCCTGGGGTCAGATACATCACATGATCACACTGACAGAACCACAGGCACATAGACACAGGCAACAGAGCATGCACAATGTCGGCACTAGTACAGTGTATATCCACCTTTCGCAGCAATGCAGGCTGCATTCTCCCATGGAGACGATCGTAGAGATGCTGGATGTAGTCCTGTGGAACGGCTTGCCATGCCATTTCCACCTGGCGCCTCAGTTGGACCAGCGTTCGAGCTGGACGTGCAGACCGCGTGAGACGACGCTTCATCCAGTCCCAAACATGCTCAATGGGGGACAGATCCGGAGATCTTGCTGGCCAGGGTAGTTGACTTACACCTTCTAGAGCACGTTGGGTGGCACGGGATACATGCGGACGTGCATTGTCCTGTTGGAACAGCAAGTTCCCTTGCCGGTCTAGGAATGGTAGAACGATGGGTTCGATGACGGTTTGTATGTACCGTGCACTATTCAGTGTCCCCTCGACGATCACCAGTGGTGTACGGCCAGTGTAGGAGATCGCTCCCCACACCATGATGCCGGGTGTTGGCCCTGTGTGCCTTGGTCGTATGCATTCCTGATTGTGGCGCTCACCCGCACGGCGCCAAACACGCATATGACCATCATTGGCACCAAGGCAGAAGCGACTCTCATCGCTGAAGACGACACGTCTCCATTCGTCCCTCCATTCACGCCTGTCGCGACACCGCTGGAGGCGGGCTGCACGATGTTGGGGCGTGAGCGGAGGACAGCCTAACGGTGTGCGGGACGGTAGCCCAGCTTCATGGAGACGATTGCGAATGGTCCTCGCCGATACCCCAGGAGCAACAGTGTCCCTAATTTGCTGGGAAGTGGCGGTGCGGTCCCCTACGGCACTGCGTAGGATCCTACGGTCTTGGCGTGCATCCGTGCGTTGCTGCGGTCCGGTCCCAGGTCGACGGGCACGTGCACCTTCCGCCGACCACTGGCGACAACATCGATGTACTGTGGAGACCTCACGCCCCACGTGTTGAGCAATTCGGCGGTACGTCCACCCGGCCTCCCGCATGCCCACTATACGCCCTCGCTCAAAGTCCGTCAACTGCACATACGATTCACGTCGACGCTGTCGCGGCATGCTACCAGTGTTAAAGGCTGCGATGGAGCTTCGTATGCCACGGCAAACTGGCTGACACTGACGGCGGCGGTGCACAAATGCTGCGCAGCTAGCGCCATTCGACGGCCAACACCGCGGTTCCTGGTGTGTCCGCTGTGCCGTGCGTGTGATCATTGCTTGTACAGCCCTCTCGCAGTGTCTGGAGCAAGTATGGTGGGTCTGACACACCGGTGTCAATGTGTTCTTTTTTCCATTTCCAGGAGTGTATTTAACAACTGAATAATAATACCACAAAAAGATAAGAATTGGAAAATGCAGGATAAATTTTACAGAAATCAACTGAAATAACTTTTTTTTGGGGGGGGGGGGGGGGGTGCTGGGAGAGTGCAGTGCATCCATAATGAAAACAGTCTACGAGATGCCAGTATGACGAGTTCTTGGATTTCTTATCAGGTAGGTATGACATCAGCTGGATCAGTACAGCGCTTAGGAACGAAGAAAATACGACAGTAGTCTTAAGGATATCTATTTTCCATTGCTGTATGCAATAAAAAAAAGAATAGAATGTTGCTAATGTTGGTACCAGCTGCCATGCATAGTACAGTAGTTTTTGGAGTATGTACATAGATCACAGATGAAAATGTTGCATTAAATCAGTTTGTGATGGTATACTCCTTTTGCAGGTTGATGAACAGTATCATATGAAACGTTGATGATAGTGGGGTGGGCAATAGGCTTCACTCCAAATGCGCTATGATTTTAAACACTTTCTTAACAAAGTTTGTTGAACAGAAGTGATATAATTGCACTATATGGCACATCTAATATCATTCCACAAGCTTTTCCGTTATTTTTTTATATTAGGAGTGGTTACAACTACATATCTGATTTGCAAATCTGTATAGTTTTGTACTACTTTTTATATAAATTAGATAAACTACATTCAGGGAAAGTTAGAAACATTTAATGAGATCATCTGTTTAGTTCATGGGTCCAATAAATAACTACTTAATTTATTTTTCAGTCTCACATTATAAAAATGGATTCATAAATGGTTCTTGGATTTCTTATCAGGCAGGTATGACATCAGCTGGATCAGTACAGCACTTAGGAACGAAGAAAATACGACAGTAGTCTTAAGGATATCTATTTTCCATTGCTGTATGCAATTAAAAAAAGAATAGAATGTTGCTAATGTTGGTACCAGCTGCCATGCATAGTACAGTAGTTTTTGGAGTATGTACATAGATCACAGATGAAAGGCGTCATGACAGGATATCACACTGGTACGATTAAACAATTTGAAATTTTTACAATTTAAACAAAAGTACATCAGCTGTTAAATGAACAAAGCGATTTCTGCAGCAAAACATTTTTAAAAGAATTTCCTTGTGTTACATAACTTCTTCTTCCATTTGTTTTCTCTTTGGTGGGATTTCTTTCTCTTCTAGCTCACACTTGGTTAGTAGTAGCTTGTTTTAACAGTTCTTTCATACTGGCTCTTAGATTCTCACTTGTAAGTTTCAGTGAGCATAGAACCTATATGCAGTTAAACATCGTTTAACATGCTTCTAGTATGTGTCTAGCTTGCCTACACCAACATTTATGTAATTTTCTACAAGTTTTCACTATGAAAAGGTCTTGTCTCACAATAAATTATAAATTGTTAATATATTCATCTTACGAGGTGTGACTATAAAGTAACGAGACTGATGCTGTCACAGAGTAAGTACGTATGCGCCAGAGATGAATGACGAATAGCTGAGAAGCGTGAATCCTTGTCACTGACAGTTGTATGCAGCATCTCTGGTATCTGTAGGCAAATCAGTGTAGCCGTGGCTTTCGTGTGTGTAGGGGTTGTTATTTTGTTTTGCCGAAAAAACAATAAGTGTATTAACAAAGCAACGAATACTCCTGAAGTTTCACATGAAACTTGGAAAAACTATTAGCGAAACATATCTTTTACGAAAAGAAATGTATGGCGAAGACTGTTTATCTCATATGCGAATTTCTGAGTGGTTCAAACATTTCCAAGATTTCCGAGTAGACGTTGAAGATAACTCACGCCCTTTAAGATAAAAAACGGATGAAAATATCGAAGAAGTAGGTAATCTGATTCAGTATGACCGAGGGTTGAGTATTGAATCGATTCGTGAAATTTTAGGAATTGAAAAAGAATGTGTAAGGCAAATTTTACCAATTTAACGTGAAGCTGGTGCCGAAAATTCTCATGATGGAGCAAAAAGAAGCCCGTGAAAACGTACCGACACTTTGAATACCATTGAAAATCATCCTTGTTTCTTGGAAAGAGTGATAATATTTGACGAATCTTGGTTTTCCATTTATGATCCAGAAATCAAGCGCCAGTCATACACTGGAATAGCCACGACTTCACTACAGCTGGAGTCACAGATTCAAAGTAATGATGACTTTTTTCGATTTTCACAGAATTGTGTTTCTTCGCTGGCTTTCTGAAGGTCAGGCTATTAATCAACATTACTGTCTTCAAATTTTTACTCAATTCCGTGACAAAATAAGAATAAGGAAAAAAGACATGAACTGTGATGGAACAAGCCATGGGCTCTGTATTAAGACGACACACTGTGTCTTTTAAGAGCTTTCTAACGAAGTACAGCATCCCAGTGTAAGACCATCCATCTTATTCGCCTAATGTAGCACCACGTGAGTTTTCTTGATCCCGAAGGTCAAATTAGGATTATGAGGAACTATATTTCAGTCCGCCTAAACTTTGAAAGAAAAAGCGCCACATATCATCAAGGAGCTTACAAAGGAAGATTTCCAGCACTGTTTACATCAATGGAAAATTCGCATGGGGCGTTGTAGGGATAGAGTAACGAAGTGTATTAAGGACGGCAATAACTAAATATGTATGGTTTTGAAATAAAATGTTTTATAGCAGTGGTCCGGTTTTTTTATAGCCATACCTCGTATGTTTGTGATTTAAAAGTAACTAATTTATAATTTTCAATGCGATAGGATCCACATCTGTGATGCATTTTTTGAAAGATTTCTCGATGCCTTCAGCTGCCATTCTCTTTATTTTATGTACGATTGTACTGCTGAAGGCATCAAGAAATCTTTCAAAAAATAACTAATTTATGTCATTACTTAGTTTATTGCAGCCTTCAATTCCAAGAATGAAAGTGCAGATCTTTCTACATTGTGAACTCATCTCCTGGTCTGTTCATTTGCACTTTGATACCTTACTGCGTAATGTATTCAACTGAATATAGTTGTGTGTACGAGTTTGTTTTATTTTTAATTTAGTTTTATATAATTTCTTATTCAAATGGTGGTAGGAGTATACGTACAGATATTGTAGTAATAGGTACCTCAATACAATTACGGAAAAATCGTAACAGCAAGAAATAGTTCTGCGACATAAAAATGTTCGTAGGCGTGTTTCTACATCTGAAAGATGATATCAATTAAAATTTCGCGCCAGGCGCATAAGAGTAGTGCCTCTATGAGGATGCAAATCAGGTTTGCTTTAAATACAGGCTGTAACGGTCGTGAGCTTTAGTTACCCTTGAGATTTGACATGGAGAATTAATGTCAGTCAAGAATGCCTTTAAGGTGGCAAGGACACTATTATCAACACCTCATTGAGTTTGAACTAGGTCGTGTAGTAGGACTAGGAGAAGCTAAATGTTCCTCCTGCGGAAGAGCTTGACAGAAATGTAACCACTGAACGCAATTACTGGCGGCCGTGAAAGTAACGTCGCAAGAAGACTAGGCTCCGGATGGCCACGTGGCCCTACGGAGAGGGGAGACCAGTGTGTTCGGTGTACGGATGCGGTGCATTTTACTGCGTCTGCAGCTACAATTTGAGCAGCACTTGGGACCACAGTGACACAACGAACTCTTACAGATCGGTAACTTGAAGATCCCTGTAGAGTGCATTCCACTGAGTCCAAACCACCGCCATTGGTGACTTCATTGGTTTACACGAGAACTCACTGGAGTGCAGGGTCGAGGTCTGTTGTGTTTTCTGATGAAAGCTATTTCTGCTTTGGGGCCTGCAATGGCCATGTATTGGTTAGAAGGAGACCGGTTGAGAGCCTTTAACCAGCCTGTCTGCATCCTAGACGCACTGGACTTGAACCTGGAGCCGTAGTACAGGGTCCTATTTCGTATGACAGCAGAAGCCCTCTCGTGGTCATCCCACGCACCCTGACTGCATCTACATCTGCATCTACATCGATACTCCTCAAATCACATTTAAGTGCCTGGCAGAGGGTTCATCGAACCACCTTCACAATTCTCTATTATGCCAATCTCGTATAGCGCGCGGAAAGAACGAACACCTGTATCTTTCCGTACGAATTCTGATTTCCCTTATTTTATCGTGGTGATCGATTCTCCCTACGTAGGTCGGTGTCAAGAAAATTAGCCGCATTCGGAGGAGAAAGGTGTTGATTGGAATTTCGCGAGAAGATTCCGTCGCAATGAAAAACGCTTCCCTTTTAATTATGTCCAGTCCAAATCCTGTATCATTTCAGTGACACTCTCTCCCATATTTCGCCATAACACAAAACGTACTGCCCTTCTTTGAATTTTTTCGACGTACTCCGTCAGTCCTATCTGGTAAGGATCCCACACCGCGCAGCAGTATTCTAAAAGAGGACGGACAAGCGTAGTGTAGGCAGTCTCCTCAGTAGGTCTGTTACATTTTCTAAGTATCCTGCCAATAAAATGCAGCCTTTGGTTAGCGTTCACCACAACATTTTCTATGTGTTCTTTCCAATTTTAGTTGTTCGTAATTGTAATATCTAGGTATTTAGTTGAATTAACGGCTTTTAGATTAGACTGATTTATCGTGTAACCGAAGTTTAACGAATCCCATTTAGCACTCGTGTGGATAACCTCACACTTTTCATTATTTAGGGTCAACTGCCAATTTTCGCACCATTCAGATATCTTTTCTAAATCGTTTTGCAATTTGTTTTGATCTTCTGGTGACTTTATTAGTCAATAAATGACAGTGTCATCTGCAAACAACCTAAGACGGCTGCTCAGATTGTCTCCAAAATCGTGTGTATAGGTAAGGAACAGCAAAGGGCCTATAACACTACCTTGGGGAACGCCACATATCACTTCTGTTTTACTCGATGACTTTCCGTCAATTACTACGAACTGTGACCTTTCTGACAGGAAATCGAAAATCCAGTCACATAACTGAGACGATATTCCATAAGCAAGCAATTTCACTACAAGCCGCTTGTGTGGTACAGTGTCAAAAGCCTTCTGGAAATCCAGAAATACGGAATCGATCTATAAATCCCTTGTCAGTAGCACTCAACACTTCATGCGAATAAAGAGCTAGTTGCGTTTCACAAGAACGATGTTTTCTAAACCCATGTTGACTGTGTGTCAATAGACCGTTTCCTTCGAGGTAATTCATAATGTTCGAACACAATATATGTTATTAAATCCTGCTGCATATCGACGTTAACGATATGGGCCTGTAATTAAGTGGATTACTCCTATTACCTTTCCTGAATATAGGTGTGCCCTGTGCAACTTCCCAGTCTTTGGGTACGGATCCTTCGTCGCGCGAACGGTTGTATACGATTGTTAAGTTGTTGTTGTTGTGGTCTTCAGTCCTGAGACTGGTTTGATGCAGCTCTCCATGCTACCCTATCCTGTGCAAACTTCTTCATCTCCCAGTACTTACTGCAACCTACATCCTTCTGAATCTGCTTAGCGTATACATCTCTTGGTCTCCCTCTATGATTTTTACCCTCCACGCTGCCCTCCAATGCTAAATTTGTGATCCATTGATGCCTCAGAACATGTCCTACCAACCGGTCTCTTCTTCTTGTCAAGTTGTGCCACAAACTCCGGTTCTCCCCAATTCTATTCAATCCCTCCTCATTAGTTACGTGATCTACCCATCTAATCTTCAGCATTCTTCTGTAGCACCACATTACGAAACCTTCTATTCTCTTCTTGTCCAAACTATCTATCGTCCACTTTTCACTTCCATACATCACTACACTCCATACAAATACTTTCAGAAACGACTTCCTGACACTTAAATCTATACTCGATGTTAACAAATTCCTGTTCTTCAGAAACGCTTTCCTTGCCATTGCCAGTCTACATTTTATATCTTCTCTACTTCGACCATCATCAGTTATTTTGCTCCCCAAATAGCAAAACTCCTTTACTACTTTAAGTGTCTCATTTCCTAATCTAATTCCCTCAGCATCACCCGACTTAATTAGACTACATTCCATTATCCTCGTTTTGCTTTTGTTGATGTCCATCTTATATCCTCCTTTCAAGACACTGGCCATTCCGTTCAACTGCTCTTCCAAGTCCTTTGCTGTCTCTGACAGAATTACAATGTCATCGGCGAACCTCAAAGTTTTTATTTCTTCTCCATGGATTTTAATACCTACTCTGAATTTATCTTTTGTTTCCTTTACTACTTACTCAATATACAGATTGAATAACATCGGGAATAGGCTACAACCGTGTCTCACTCCCTTCCCAACCACTGCTTCTCTTTCATACCCCTCGACTCTTATAACTGCCATCTGGTTTCTGTACAATTTGTAAATAGTCTTTCGCTCCCTGTATTTTACCCCTGCCACCTTTAGGATTTGAGATTCCAGTCAACATTGTCAAAATCTTTCCCTAAGTCTACAAATACTAGAGACGTAGGTTTGCCTTTCCTTAATCTTTCTTTTAAGATAAGTCGTAAGGTCAGTATTGCTTCACGTGTTCCAGTATTTCTACGGAATCCAAATTGATCTTCCCCGAGGTCGGATTCTACCAGTTTTTCCATTTGTCTGTAAAGAATTCGCGTTAGTATTTTGCAGCTGTGACTTATTAAACTGATAGTTCGGTAATTTTCACATCTGTTAGCACCTGCTTTCTTTGGGATTGGAATTATTATATTCTTCTTGAAGTCTGAGGGTATTTCGCCTGTATCATACATCTTGCTCACCAAATGGTAGAGTTTTGTCAGGACTGGCTCTCCCAAGGCTGTCAGTAGTTCTAATGGAATGTTGTCTACTCCCGGGATCTTGTTTCGACTCAGGTCTTTCAGTGCTCTGTCAAACTGTTCAAGCAGTATCATACCTCCTATTTCATCTTCATCTACATCCTCTTCCATTTTCATAATATTGCCCTCAAGTACCTCGCCCTTGTATAGACCCTCTATATACTCCTTCCACCTTTCTGCTTTCCCTTCTTTACTTAGAACTGGGTTTCCATCTGAGTTCTTGATATTCATACAAGTGGTTCTCTTTTCTCCAAAGGTCTCTTTAATTTTCCTGTAGGCAGTATCTATCTTACCCCTAGTGAGATAAGACTCTACATCCTTACATTTGTCCTCTAGCCTTCCCTGCTTAGCCATTTTGCACCTCCTGTCGATCTAATTTTTGAGACGTTTGTATTCCTTTTTGCCTGCTTCATTTACCGCATTTTTATATTTTCTCCTTTCATCAATTAAACTCAATATTTCTTCTGTTACCCAAGGATTTCTACTAGCCCTCGTCTTTTTACCTACTTGATCCTGTGCTGCTTTCACTTCTTCATCCCTCAGAGCTACCCATTCTCTTCTACCGTATTTATTTTTTTCCCCATTCCTGTCAATTGTTCCCTTATGCTCTCCCTGAAACTCTGTACAACCTCTGGTTTAGTCAGTTTATCCAGGTTCCATCTCCTTAAATTCCCACCTTTTTGCAGTTTATTCAGTTTTAATTGTGATGTATGGAGCTAATACATCAGCATACTCTGAAAGGAACCTAATTGGTATACAGTCTGGACCAAAAGACTTGCTTTTATTAAGTGATTTAAGTTGCTTCACTACTCCGAGGACATTTAGTTCTACGTTACTCATGTTGGCAGCTGCTCTGTATTCGAATTCTGGAGTATTTACTTCGTCTTCTTTTGTGAAGGCATTTCGGAAGGCTGTGTTTAGTAACTCTGCTTTGGCAGCACTGTCTTCGATAGTATCTCCATTGCTGTCGCGCAGAGAAGGCATTGATTGTTTCTTGCCGCTAACATACTTCACATAGACCAGAATCTCTTTGGATTTTCTGACGGGTTTCGAGACAAAGTTTCGTCGTGGAAACAGTTACAAGCATCACGCATTGAAGTCCACTTTAAATCTCGAGCTTCTGTAAAAGATCGCCAATCTTGGGGATTTTGCGTCTGCAAATTTGTACACTCAACAGCACAAAAAGTGAGCCACCTCTGAATTCCAATGTGTAGGCTGCATCTGACTTTGCGCAAATAAACATAGCACAGCTGTGTCGTAGGACCTCTACAGCCTCTGCAGTGTTTAATGAAATAAAAAAAATAAAGTAAATAGTTACTTTTTTGTAATTGTTTTTTGTTATTAGCTATCTTTCTATCCTCCAGTACGAACTTTGTTGTAGAACCTCTTATTTACGTGTGGTAATAAAAATTCGTTTAGACAGAATTAAGTACATTTAAAATTACGTGAACTTAGTCAACCCTCTCATGCTGATAAATTCATATTAACTGATTAAGAACATTTAGTTGAGAATTAAATCTTTTACATAATTCGGCCTTGGCTCACATTTTCTAAATGCAGTGGTTTTTTAAAAAAATATTTACAGAATTCTTTCCCGGCGTTAGCTATGGAACACAAGACTGTCTCTATTAGCAGAAAATGGTTAAATATTGCCAAGCCGACCTGAACGTTTAATTATCATTGATAAAACACACTTCACTATACATTTAAGTTATTTGAAAGAACCAACAAATTGTTAAATTTCAACGTTAACTATCCGCCTATGAATGCACAAATGTGAAACTAGTAATGAATTCTGTCAGTCTCAGGATCGCTGTAATAGAAAAACATTTCCTTAATTCACTGCTAATTTTTATCTGCTCCCGATTTACGGGTTTGGTTAATTTTTCTTAGCGGAACAATTTTTTAAATGTGCCTCCGCTGCAAATCGTTCGGTCGCGGCACAGCCCAACAACACAGCTAAAAATGCTGAAAATTCTTTAAAGAAATATTATAGACGACATGGGCAAGCTAATTTACATTAGTAATACAGACTTTTGATAAATTATAATGTATTTAGACCACAACAATAATTCAACTTACATTAGTTTGTAATTTCTCCTCTAATGGCGGCTAAATCTAGATACAGACAAATGAAGTCTACCCATTCATAAAATGCTACGTCACAGGTTCCTCTCTCTCTCAGCTCTCGAGGAAGAAGGCAAAGAATGCACACTATGTATTCCTATTTATACGACTCTCAACCGTTATTGTCTCTTTACAATCTGCGGCTGTATTTTACATTTTTATTATCGCAGATATTGACACATTTCGTAATTACATTATGAGTATAGAAATATTACAATCATAAATACATCGAGAATATTACTACAGAAAATATTACAATAATAACGAATGTACTTTATACAAAATTAAATAATATTTTTTGTTAAGTAATTGCAGTATATACAAATTGCTTCATAGCGGCGTATGTAGCACAATTAAATTTTAGTTTATTAATAGTGTGTGTGCGGCCAGGGAACGTTACATTGCCCCCTGGCAGCATTTGGCAAAGAGTTTCTATACTTTGACACAATGGTGCCAGTAACGTTCTTTACAATTCTGTATTTCTTTATGGAATGGCTCTTTTAATTAGTCCCAGGGTTATATACGTTCATGGCTCCCCCATTTGGACGAAGGCAGACAGGAAACCTGGGCAAAACTGTGCCGGAGCCCAGCCATCCCAGTTAGTTCATGATTAATCTTGTCTCTTTAACAGTCATTCTTTTCAATTGATTTAGCATTTTGTCATCAACCGTTACATAATATCACAGTCACATACAGTTCAACGAAAGTTTGTTGTGTGTGATTAACAACTCGTAATTATTATTTTTGCGATATACAGCAAGGTCACTTGTCCTAGGATATATCAGTTTTTTGAAATCATTTAGCACAACGTCACTTTTCCTAATGTTCCCACTACCTTCGTGTTACAAATCTTGTTAGTGTTGATTTTCTCTTGTCAATTTACCGGTATACATAACAAATGTTCACTGTTTACCAAAAATCGAGTTCATTGACATGTTATGAGTTTGTGTAAATATTTCGGAATATTTCAATAATGCTGTAGTTGCGAGCGGTGCGGAGTGATTGTTGAGCGGCGCTCGGCGCGGCGCGTCGGCTCCGTGTAGGTCACCGCCCCCGGTGTTGACAGCTACGGCGCGGAGAGGCGTGTGGCTGTCTGGTCTGCTACGGGCTGCTGCAGCCGCTGCATGGCTGAAGTAGCCGGATGCGCGTTGTATATCAGCTCGCCCGTGTGACATCTTCTTGCAGAGCTCCAGCAAACATGCAACAAGTTCACAAACAGTGTACTATCCTTATGGGCATTTTTCCTGCTGTGGGAAAGAACGCACACAGTTATTGGCAGTTATTATTCAGTAGGCCTTCACTAGTCTGGTTTGCATAATGTTTCGTTGTCACAGTAACACGTTTTATGGGCACACAATATTTTTTCACCATGTCACGACTTGTCATTAGTCACACGCAAGTTTTCACCTGAGGACAAAATGTATCTCTGTAGTCAATGCGCTTTTCTGGCGTCCCTTGACACACAAAGAGTTATAGTTTGACACTAACTTGGTCCACCGTCTGTTATCGGCTCACTGTTCGTGTCGTGCTAGTTCCTTGTCCACTTGCACACACGGCGATGATACAGTTTCTTATTGCTTGTTCAAAACAACCTCGCGACATATTGCTGCAGGTTTAAGAGTCACTGTCTGTCTCTGTCACACAATACTACACTTTAGTTTAAGTTTTTTCATTTACAATGTCCGTTGTGCAATTTTTTGTAAAAGCACATTCGTAACTTCTTTGTTGGCTCTTTACCAAGGTGTGTGATAATTGCGTACATGGTAACAAATATTAAAATTTCGTATTAGTTTGCCCAAAAATCATCTATATTTATGTTCGAGTAGATTTTATTTGTGCATTCCAGCCGGCTTCAGGCATATTGTTCTATAACTCCTTTGAAATTATGTCTCACTTTACTTGCAAGGTCCTACGTAACTACAGTGTAGTCTCTGTAGGCTAAAATTGACTTGGACTGCATCGGGCTAGCTCTTTTAACTGATTCGATCTGCACATGCTTCAATTGAAGCTTCTTTGTGCGTAACTTTGCGTTACTTAAATTCGCAATAAGTTTGCCTCCCATGGTGCCCTCGGGTCACTACTGGCTGCATTATTCTCTTTGATATCACTGGTTTGAAAATAAAGCTCTCAGGGTCTCATATTATTGATATTATTCTGGGTTCGAATCTGTCAATCTGATAGCTACACACACACACACACACACACACACACACACACATATATATATATATATATATATATATATATATATATATATATATATATATATATATATATATATAATAGAAAAGATTGTACCAAGAAATATTTCAAGTTTGACACACATATAGAATATTATGCAGTACACAAACTAATCACTACTAAAATATTCCTCCTGACTGATCTCTGTCACAATTTAACACTATAAATAATTGCACTAATCAGGTTATCTGTGCAGACATTTAGAGCATGTTTAAGCTAACACTAATTAAAAAGAAGACATATCACAAATATTCATAAACAAAAGAGAAAGTCAATCATATTTTTATAACTAAATACTTCTACACTAGTACATTATCTCTACAGATCACACATCATCAATGTTCATTCATTTTCAAAAGAATGGTGTCCCTTTTTTACACATAACACATAGGACTATTAGTCATTTACTGTAGGAATATTTTCACATCCTTACGCGGATACGGTCCCCGTACTCTCCCTGATTGGGGATCTGCTAAGAGATAGCTACTATTTCCTTCTTGGACTAAGAAATGGAGTATGAGGCTCGACAGTAGGTTTTGTGAGGCTTCACCTCGATATTGTATTGATATCCCTTAACAATTCCTGTTCGTTCTAAGAATACATCTGCATAGTTAGATAATAACTGTACCAAATCCTGCTGTTGCATTGAGTTCAAATTTTCGGACTGTGATACTTTGTTCACAAGTGCGCCCACATTTGCTTTTAATTGATCACCTTGTACGTCTGGATAATAGAGATTTTGTCCTAGAGAATGATTGTCTAAATGTGGTATCCACTGATTCCTACATTTTATGTTAATAGCATTACAATTAGGCACAGGTACCTCTTCAGATCTGAGCATGGACAATTCTATCCTCCTACCCGCGTTCATCAAACTTAATTTTCCCCGAGGAAGGTCGATTACTGCGTCCCTTTCTCTCAAAAAATCTACCTCCAAAATGCAGTCTCCCTTTAAACCCTTTACTACCAGGAATGAGCACGCTATTGCTTCTCCCCCTATATACATCTCTACCCGCACTTGGAGTTTAATTATTTGTCGCTGTGCACTGATGGCTCCAATGACTTTGCAATTGTTCACAGGAAAAGTCAGCATACGCTTTTCTTTCCCCAGTACTCTGAATAAGTCCATACTCATGACACTGACAGTAGCACCTGTATCTACGATTGCTTGTACATCAATATTGTTAATTTTGATCTATATTATCGCTTGTACTTTATCTTTGTGCTCCTTTATGCACGTGGGTCGTTCAGTTATTAATTCATGTCCCATCTGTATCTCGTCATTATACCTGAGGATACAGATTCTCGATGTTTTGTTCTGTGTCGGGCTGCTCTCACTCCAAATCTCAGCCGACGATGGAGAGCGTATCTCGGCTGAATCTAGTTTGTTGGATTATTACAGTTGGATGGGTGTGGCTGCTCTGTGTCGCTGACCTCCACTATGTGTAAGTTGTATTGCGTCGGCCGCCACGGTCGCGCAATTGGCGCATTTTGTGGTGGCGGTCGGTTATTGTCATATCTTTCACTGTTTTGCCGGTCCGGACACTCGCCTCTGGTTCTGTGGCCAAGTTCGGTTTGCATCGTTATACGTGTTAGTGTTTCCGTAGAAACACTGGAACACGTAAGGCAATACTGATCTTACGACTTATCTTAGAAGAAAGATTAAGGAAAGGGAAACCTACGTTTTTAGCATTTGTAGACTTAGAGAAAGCTTTTGACAATGTTGACTGGAATATTCTCTTTCAAATTCTAAAGGTGGCAGGGGTAAAATACAGGGAGCGAAAGGCTATTTACAATTTGTACAGAAACCAGATGGCAGTTATAAGAGTCGAGGGACATGAAAGGGAAGCAGTGGTTGGGAAGGGAGTAAGACAGGGTTGTAGCCTCTCCCCGATGTTGTTCAATCTGTATATTGAGCAAACAGTAAAGGAAACAAAAGAAAAATTCAGAGTAGGTATTAAAATCCATGGAGAAGAAATAAAAACTTTGAGGTTTGCCGATGACATTGTAATTCTGTCAGAGACAGCAAAGGACTTGGAAGAGCAGTTGAATGGAATGGACAGTGTCTTGAAAGGAGGATATAAGATGAACATCAACAAAAGCAAAACGAGGATAATGGAATGTAGTCGAATTAAGTCGGGTGATGCTGAGGGAATTAGATTAGGAAATGAGACACTTAAAGTAGCAAAGGAGTTTTGCTATTTGGGGAGCAAGATAACTGATGATGGTCGAAGTAGAGAGGATATAAAATGTAGACTTGCAATGGCAAGGAAAGTGTTTCTGAAGAAGAGAAATTTGTTAACATCGAGTATAGATTTAAGTGTCAGGAAGTCATTTCTGAAAGTATTTGTATGGAGTGTAGCCATGTATGGAAGTGAAACATGGACGATAAATAGTTTGGACAAGAAGAGAATAGAAGCTTTCGAAATGTGGTGCTACAGAAGAATGCTGAAGATTAGATGGGTAGATCACATAACTAATGAGGAAGTATTGAGTAGGATTGGGGAGAAGAGAAGTTTGTGGCACAACTTGACCAGAAGAAGGGACCGGTTGGTAGGACATGTTCTGAGGCATCAAGGGATCACCAATTTAGCATTGGAGGGCAGCGTGGAGGGTAAAAATCGTAGAGGGAGACCAAGAGATGAATACACTAAGCAGATTCAGAAGGATGTAGGTCGCAGTAGGTACTGGGAGGTGAAGAAGCTTGCACAGGATAGAGTAGCATGGAGAGCTGCATCAAACCAGTCTCAGGACTGAAGACCACAACAACAACAACGTATTAGTGTTCCACGGCCCCCTGGCATTTTTCCATCTACTATTGCTTGGTGGGCCTGTCTCATACCGGTCATCGAACCTCCTTTTCCGGTCATTATTCACCGGCGGACTATTGCCGTTCCGGTCTCTACCTCTATTCCCGTTTTGCACATAATCTTGTCTCCTATTGTTACCTCCGCCGTTTCCATTATTTGGTGGAGGCGTGTTATTTCGACCATTTCTGTAACCGTTTCCGTTACTTCTAGCCTGTTCAGAGGCTGCTTTAACATCCTCCTGAATCAGGTCAATTGAGTCCAGAACAGACAAGAACTGTTCCATGTCGTTCTCCGGTACGTGTATAAGTTTTTCTTTTACGTGTGTGATTTCAAAAGTCTGATCAAATCCCGGGATGAAATCTGCTCGTCCCAGTATTTCTCAAAATATTTTCGCAAATTGCCTAATCGTGGAGAATACGGCTCTGGATTATATACCTCTTTCCGTAATCTCTCCTGAATACACATTGACCAATATTTGGCCGAGAATGCCTTTTCAAATTGCTCATATGTGTCGCAACTGTCAGCTGCTTCTGTTGCCCATAATGCAGCATCTCCTTGTATGTAAGACATAACGAACTGTATTTTCTGTGTATGACTCCAAACGCTAGGCAAAATGTTTCTAAATCCCTTGATAAATACTACAGGGTGAACAAATTTGCCGGCCGCGGTGGTCTAGCGGTTCTAGGCGCTCAGGTAGGAACCGCGCGACTGCTACGGTCGCAGGTTCGCATCCTGCCTCGGGCATGGATGTGTGTGATGTCCTTAGGTTAGTTAGGTTTAAGTAGTTCTAAGTTCTAGGGGACTTATGACCACAGATGTTGAGTCCCATGGGGCTGAGAGCCATTTGAACAGATTTCTTCTCCGTTGTAAAGATCTGAAACTGTCGGTTTCTAATCAGGCTTTCTTCAATCACTATTTTGGAGTGACATTTGTTTGTTTCGCTAACATTGGTTGCCTGTTCTGTCTCGCAGTCGCAATTTTTCACTGCTGTACTTATATGACTATCATTGTTGGCCCTGGCTGGCGTCACACACGTCTGCGCGTCGCCGTGCAGCAAGCTGTTTTCCCGCTCCGCAAGACGACGGTTGACATTCCGCTGCCACAGCGGAATGTCAGTGTGCACCGCCCTTTTTAGGTCCTGCACTTCCGCATTGGAGCCCACGTCTTTGGTTTCAATCGCTGCGTGCACGTTCTCGTCTACTTTTTTTATAAATTGGTTTTCAATTTTGTGCACTTGTTCGGACATTTTGTGCTCAATTACTTGACTTGTGTCAATTTCTAATTGTTCCATCCTGTTAGCCAGTACACTGATTTCACCCACGATACTGGCGTTAGCCACTTGGATATTATCTACTCTTTCGCTCAGTTCTTGCACCGCTTTTGGTATGGTTTCATAGTTTTGTCTCAAACTAACAATCTCACTTTGCATAGCTTCCAAAGATTGCATTAACTGCAAGTCTCTCTCTTGCTGGCGTCGATCACGCTCTGCTTGTTTAGCATCACGTTCTCTATCGCGTTCTACTTGCATACATGCAAATTCAGCTTGGAAATTGAGCATACGCTCGAACATAACCCTTAATGACTGCACTTCTGACACCTCACCACTCTCTGGTCTGTGTCTAGTGCTTGTGGGTGGCACAGTATTTCAACTATCAACTGAATCACTGGCTGGCAGTGGCAACATTTCTTGCCCTTCTGCCCCCAGATTCTCACATTGTACTTCCTGAACTGCGCCACTAACAATACTTTGTGCCTCACTTTCTAACTCGGTATCACTGCTTGCTAACTGTTGTTCATTATCCATGTTTATATCTTTCTGACTACGCAATCTAACCATAGTCAATAAAAGAAACAAAATCTGAACTAAATATCCTAACACTGAGGTTTCACTGACATAATCACACAAGAAATGGTCATTTGTTGAAACACACTTATTATATACTACGATGACTAACCACTCAAATGTCCTGTTATTTTAAAAAAGAACATTAACAACAAGCACACCAATAATGATCCGAGAACACTGCATTGTGGCTACTTTACTACCCACAGGACAACTACACTGTAGCTTTACCTTTTGGTGATCTATCTTGGGTGCAGCTGCCCCCTGGTATTGTGGTAGGTAATTAATTTTTTGATATAATGAGCTCTCTTCTTCAGCTTGCCTCTGGGTATATAGTGTTCTCATGCAAAAAATCATATACAGGTATTGCCACACAATATTGGTTAGGCAATACATACAATACATGAAAAAATTATTAATTGTTCTCCAACAAAGTTCGACTACAATAATTCCCTAGTTATCTCATGGGTATTTTGTGGCCACTGCATATTCGTGCCCCACGTTGGCGCCAATTTAATGAAATTAAAAAAAATAAATAAAGTAAATAGTTACTTTTTTATAATTGTTTTTGTTATTAGTTATCTTTCTTTCCTTCAGTACGAACTTTGTTGTAGAACCTCTTATTTACGAGTGGTAATAAAAATTCATTTAGACAGAATTAAGTACATTTAAAATTACGTGAACTTAGTCAACCCTCTCATGCTGATAACTTCATATTAACTGAGTCAACCCTCTCATGCTGATAACTTCATATTAACTGATTAAGAATATTTAGTTGAGAATTAAATCTTTTACATAATTCGGCCTTGGCACACATTTTCTAAATGCAGTGGTTTTTTTAAAAATATTTACAGAATTCTTTCCCGGCGTTAGCTATGGAACACAAGACTGTCTCTATGAGCAGAAAATGGTTAAATATTGCCAAGCCGACCTGAACGTTTAATTATCATTGATAAAACACACTTCACTATACATTTAAGTTATTTGAAAGAACCAACAAATTGTTCAATTTCAACGTTAACTATCCGCCTATGAATGCACAAATGTGATCAAATGGCTCTGAGCACTAGGGGACTTAACATCTTAGGTCATCAGTCCCCTAGAACTTAGAACTACTTAAACCTAACTAACCTAAGGACATCACACAACACCCAGCCATCACGAGGCAGAGAAAATCCCTGACCCCGCCGGGAATCGAACCCGGGAACCCGGGCGTGGGAAGCGAGAACGCTACCGCCACAAATGTGAAACTAGCAATAAATTCCGTCAGTCTCAGGATCGCTGTAAAAGAAACACATTTTCTTAATTCACTGCTAATTTTTATCCGCTCCCGATTTACGGGTTTGGTTAATTTTTCTTAGCGGAACAATTTTTTAAATGTGCCGCCGCTGCAAATCGTTCGGTCGCGGCACAGCCCAACAACATCGCTAAAAATGCTGAAAATTCTTTAAAGAAATATTATAGACGACATGGGCAAGCTAATTTACATTAGTAATACACACTTTTGATAAATTATAATGTATTTAGACCACAACAATAATTCAACTTACATTAGTTTGTAATTTCTCCTCTAATGGCGGCTAAATCTAGATACAGACAAATGAAGTCTACCCATTCATAAAATGCTACGTCACAGGTTCCCCTCTCTCTCAGCTCTCGAGGAAGAAGGCAAAGAATGCACACTATGTATTCCTATTTATACGACTCTCAACCGTTATTGTCTCTTTGCAATCTGCGGCTGTATTTTACATTTTTCTTATCGCAGATATTGACACATTTCGTAATTACATTATGAGTATAGAAATACAGTATTACAATCATAAATACATCGAGAATACTACTACAGAAAATATTACAATAATAACGAATGTCCTTTATACAAAATTAAATAATATTTTTTGTTAAATAATTACTTTTGTGGACTGGCAAGACAGCCAATCTACTAGGACGGGAGGCCGAAGGGCACGCGTTTAAGTTCATGCAGGATGGCGTGAGGTCTGGAACAGGACAAGGTCTTTATAGTAGCAAAAATAGTACGTAGCTTCTGGAATACTTAACTTTAATCCATAATTGGTGAACATCGGTCTGACGGTACATGCATCACAAGATAAATAGCAATTGATAATGGCGCCTTGCTAGGTCGTAGCAAATGACTTAGCTGAAAGCTATGCTAACTATCGTCTCGGCAAATGAGAGCGTAATTTGTCAGTGAACCATCGCTAGCAAAGTCGGCTGTACAACTGGGACGAGTGCTAGGAAGTCTCTCTAGACCTGCCGTGTGGCGGCGCTCGGTCTGCAATCACTGACAGTGGCGACACGCGGGTCCGACGTATACTACCGGACCGCGGCCGATTTAAAGGCTACCACCTAGCAAAGTGTGGTGTCTGGCAGTGACACCACAATTACAGTATATACAAATTGCTTCATAGCGGCGTATATAGTACAATTAAATTTTAGTTTATTAATAGTGTGTGTGCGGCCAGGGAACGTTACAAGTGTAATCGTTTGACTGTACCAAATGGGTACCACAAGAGACCATTAGAGAATACTGCTCTTTATGGCAGTCAGTCCAGATGTAATCAATACCGTCATACAACAAATATTAGTAAACACGTTATTAGAGATGAGACAATCCTTAACGATTGTAAATTAAACTTCATCACAATAAGTGACACTGCAGATGTCGTATCACACTCATTAAATGATAAATGATATGACGAGTTCTTGACTGTGATCTGAATTTGAAACCAGTGTTAACCAAACCAAGCTTTTGTGTCTGATCGAGACTTGACTAGGCATAAAGAGACATAAAATATCGAATTGTTCACCAGTATCAGTTTACAAAGCCAAATGTTCGAACCCGGAAATAAATGATGACACGGGTAATGCCATGAAGAATATACTGCCCCTGAAGAGTAACTAAAAAAGTTATGTCTTAAAATGCAGCACACAAGTGTGAAACGCCATTAAGTAAAGTGTGGAGATGGATGAGAAGTGGAACCCAGTACCTCTGTGAATTATTAACTAAGCACATTCAAATGTCAGATATTAAATATGTTCACCAATAGCATGATATTGGAAACTGAAAAGATGATAAAAATATTTTTGCGTAGCAGTGATTGGAACCTGGCATCTTGCTCTCTTGTCTTATAGCCACGAATAGAAATAAAGTATTTATTGTTTCTTCACTAGTAACGAGATGTGCACGTGTTCGGCTAGAGGTAACGCAACGAACAGTTCTGTTGTAAGTCCGCTGTTTAGGTTTTTATGTTGGTAACGCCACGTAGCTCTCTATATGAAAATCACTAACTGTGCTGTGTGCAGTCTGTTGCTGGTTGGCATTGTTGGAATATTCTCTATTGCAGTGTTGGGCAGTTGGATGTGAACAGCGCGTAGCGTTGTGCAGTTGGAGGTGAGCCGCCAGCAGTCGCGGTGGAGAGGGAGAGATGCCAGAGTTTTGAGAGCGGACGATATGGACGTAAGTCCGTCAGAAAAAGGAGCTTTGTTTAATTGGATGTCACAAAATTGTATATAGTGCCTTCCGTAATTAGAATCTTTTATTTAGCTGGCAGTATTGTCGCTCGCTGTATTGCAGTAGTTCAAGTACCGTAGATTTTTGTGAGGTGAGTGATTCATCAAAGGTATAGGTTATTGTTTGTCAGGGCCATTCTTTTGCAGGGATTATTGAAAGATTGCGTTGCGCTAAAAATATTGTGTGTCAGTTTATTGATGATCAGTAAAGAGAAAAATGTCTGAGTACGTTCAGTTTTACTCAGCTGTCTCTGCATCAAATAACGTAGATGTTTACCAGCACAGTAATTCATAATTTTTCTAAGGGGACGTTTCGCTGTGCTGCCTGGGACTCCAACCCCATACATATCGTCATTGTTGACCCAACACGAAGAGGTGTCAATGATCAAATTCTCTTTCACTGGTAGCCAATATCGCACTGTTCAAAGAGACCTGAAGAAGTCTGGCATCGTGAGGAAACAGCGAAATGATGTAACAGTATCATCCCAATCAGGGTTCAAATCCAGAGAAAAATTGGCATCAGAGCTTGCGAATCCCAGTCCAGTGCCAGTATTTTCAAAACCTCAAGGTCACTTAAAATAAGAAATGAGGGTCCCATGACCTTGCATGACCATTTGTTCACGAACTAAAATAACTTTACTAGTGTAAGAAAGCTTACTAGAGACACGCTGCAAGCACCTCTGACATTCAAAGCTAATCCAACTCTGTTAGAGCCACTACCGAATGGACATGTTTAATGTTGATTCGGAAACACAGCACAGTTCTGCGTTCTTTACTTGGCGTTACTGGAGATGAAGAGGGTATGTTTGTGGCTGTCAAAACTAGTACCCCCAGCAGGAATCGAACCTGCACCTTAGCCATTACAAGCTAGCCTCAGTCCAACCAACCACCAAATTTCACATGTGTTAGCATCATGTTTTTGTCATATCGGGGTACGCAACAAACGGTACGAGAAGTGTTGATATCCACTTGAGATGTTGTGAATAAGCTATTCGTGATTTAGTAGTCAACGCCATGCAATTAAACCACAAAGTTGTGTTATCAAACCCATCCTTTTCCTTCCTTTGTTAAGCCGTTTTCCGTCCGTCTGCTAAGAATATCAGTCTGAGAGAAGGCCAGAGACAGCCAACGGCCCCTTGATAGAGACCGACGTCCACACAAGTACTCACGGCCCATCAGGCATAGAGATCAAGATCTACAGTGGAATTGTCTGCGCTCGAATGTGTGTCATAATACTTTGTATGGCATGTTGCTATAAGTGTATTTAACTATGGTCTTATTTTGTTCAGGCCTGCAGTATAGCTCGCGCCATGGCGATTTGAATAAGTAGAGCGTCGTTTACGCCTTAGAAAACGGAGTCTAAAACAGAGTAAAGTCAAATAATCGCGATATTATATTCTGTTTGTGTTTAATGAAAAAGTGAAAGCAGTGAAGGAAATCCGAAACACCTGTACCTAGTATGGAGGGAGTGCTGTCGAGAAGGTCAAGTTGTATTGTTCCAAGTACGGTCGTTTTGAGATAAATTGATTACCACATTCGGGATGACGAACAGGCATGGATGAAGGACATCTCTGCGATTTACTACTATGGTCAATGACAGTGTATCCAGTAACTGGCAAGTGTGACAGTCAATTAACATTCATGTAACACTTGCCTTCAGTAGTCATATTGAGGTTAAAATAAAGGAAGGAGTCTTACGGTACAAAGTCTCGTCGAAAACGAGATTACACGTGAAGCAGAATCTCGAATTGGGAATTTTGGGGAATGAAGTCATCTGTGGCCTTTCAAAGCAATGATCCGGGCAATTGCCACAGTAGATCTAAGGTCACCGTAAATCTATATCAGTGCAGCCTGATGGCGGTTTGAAGTACTGTATGGTAAGTTCATAAGGAAAAACAGTGGGTAAGTCATAAGAAACATTATCACAAACGATGGCCTGTATAGTCCACAAAATATACTGTTACTGATACACATCTGACGATTCCAAAGAAGGTGTTTTGTGTTACAGACTGTTTCACAGGGATGTGTCCTTCACAGTTGACATTTGTTGCCGACAAATGAGATGCCTTGCAGCCGCAGAGTAACAAATGCGACCTGGAAGACAGTGCCAAGGGACTGGTTGGCAAACACGCTAACTGCACATCTTTTAATCTGGCACCCGCTTGTGGTTACCTTCACGCCTCTTATCGATTAAGCAGCAAGAAAGTTAGTTTTTGTTTTGTTTTGTTTGTTTCTGTTTGTTTTGTTTTGACGATAGCTCTTAAAAGGAGGCTTAACTCAGAATCAGCAAGTCGCTACCTGCGCATTATCAGACGGTTTTTGATAACGAGATGGAATATATTGCGGACAGTTTCCCTGATATTTGTGTCTATTTTGTTCAACAGCATAACGGGAACCACTATTAATAAACGCTTCAACTGGTGTCTCATCATAATGTCATTCATCGAATGACTATCGAAATTAAGCGTGAAGTCTCTTGTAATACTCAAGTAGCTTTACCTAATTATAACATTGTGGTTGGCTGGTTGGTTTGGGGAAGGAGACCAGACAGCGTGGTCATCGGTCTCATCGGATTAGGGAAGGATGGGGAAGGAAGTCGGCCGTGCCCTTTCAGAGGAACCATCCCGCCATTTGCCTGGACTGATTTAGGGAAATCACGGAAAACCTACACTCCTGGAAATGGAAAAAAGAACACATTGACACCGGAGTGTCAGACCCACCATACTTGCTCCGGACACTGCGAGAGGGCTGTACAAGCAATGATCACACGCACGGCACAGCGGACACACCAGGAACCGCGGTGTTGGCCGTCGAATGGCGCTAGCTGCGCAGCATTTGTGCACCGCCGCCGTCAGTGTCAGCCAGTTTGCCGTGGCATACGGAGCTCCATCGCAGTCTTTAACACTGGTAGCATGCCGCGACAGCGTGGACGTGAACCGTATGTGCAGTTGACGGACTTTGAGCGAGGGCGTATAGTGGGCATGCGGGAGGCCGGGTGGACGTACCGCCGAATTGCTCAACACGTGGGGCGTGAGGTCTCCACAGTACATCGATGTTGTCGCCAGTGGTCGGCGGAAGGTGCACGTGCCCGTCGACCTGGGACCGGACCGCAGCGACGCACGGATGCACGCCAAGACCGTAGGATCCTACGCAGTGCCGTAGGGGACCGCACCGCCACTTCCCAGCAAATTAGGGACACTGTTGCTCCTGGGGTATCGGCGAGGACCATTCGCAACCGTCTCCATGAAGCTGGGCTACGGTCCCGCACACCGTTAGGCCGTCTTCCGCTCACGCCCCAACATCGTGCAGCCCGCCTCCAGTGGTGTCACGACAGGCGTGAATGGAGGGACGAATGGAGACGTGTCGTCTTCAGCGATGAGAGTCGCTTCTGCCTTGGTGCCAATGATGGTCGTATGCGTGTTTGGTGCCGTGCAGGTGAGCGCCACAATCAGGACTGCATACGACCGAGGCACACAGGGCCGACACCCGGCATCATGGTGTGGGGAGCGATCTCCTACACTGGCCGTACACCACTGGTGATCGTCGAGGGGACACTGAATAGTGCACGGTACATCCAAACCGTCATCGAACCCATCGTTCTACCATTCCTAGACCGGCAAGGGAACTTGCTGTTCCAACAGGACAATGCACGTCCGCATGTATCCCGTGTCACCCAACGTGCTCTAGAAGGTGTAAGTCAACTACCCTGGCCAGCAAGATCTCCGGATCTGTCCCCCATTGAGCATGTTTGGGACTGGATGAAGCGTCGTCTCACGCGGTCTGCACGTCCAGCACGAACGCTGGTCCAACTGAGGCGCCAGGTGGAAATGGCATGGCAAGCCGTTCCACAGGACTACATCCAGCATCTCTACGATCGTCTCCATGGGAGAATAGCAGCCTGCATTGCTGCGAAAGGTGGATATACACTGTACTAGTGCCGACATTGTGCATGCTCTGTTGCCTGTGTCTATGTGCCTGTGGTTCTGTCAGTGTGATCATGTGATGTATCTGACCCCAGGAATGTGTCAATAAAGTTTCCCCTTCCTGGGACAATGAATTCACGGTGTTCTTATTTCAATTTCCAGGAGTGTAAATCACGATGGCCGGACGCGGGATTGAACCGTCGTCCTTCCGAATGCGAGTCCAGTGTCTAACCACTGCGCCACCTCGCTCGGTAAACATTGTGGCGGACTCGAGTAAATTATAACTCTGAACTTTCTTTACATTCTTATTACTTAGAAACTGTTATTATCTCTGAGCTTGTTAATATATACAGTGTTTTGCGTGTTCATTAAACGTATAAATACATCATTTGTAGTCTTTTGTGGACCTTCTACCGTAAATCATGACGTAAATACAGCGATGTGGCTGTGAGAGCAGTGCTGAATGAAACACAGTTTAACAGAGTAGTAAGTGATACGATTTCATTGATATATTTGTGGATTTTTATGTAACAGTTCCGCAGTATTTTATGTTTCTTATCTATAGATCTATTGGTTACTGAACTTAGCGAGACGTCTTATGGTGACAAAATTTCTAAAGATTTCGTTCTGAGTTCGATATAGTTATTTGTAGCTCTGTCACAGAGGAAGTAAAATATTGCTCTCGCGCCAGTTTGGAACTAAGAGCTACTGCCGCTTTCTTTTTACAGTGCGTCGACATTTTCATGGAGTAAGCGATCAACTGCAGCGTTCATTGACTCTTCATTGGCCTTGTGATGGCTGATTCAGATAATTCGCAATGTAGGCAACGAGATTAGTTATAGTCGCTGAGTGAAAGTTATCTCCTATATCTGTAAACATGTATTTCATAAGTCGATGATACACCAAAGTTTAGTTCATCCAGAACCTTTGATTCGTATACCACAAATATATCAAGCGAATCTTCCAAGATAATTCTCTGCCATTCTAGGATGTAGCCAAACTATCACAGCGTCGCAAGACATGTTCCATTATGTTGCCATGACCCTATCACAGTCACAGTACAACGATTATGTTCCTACAAGCAATGTCTTTCTGTACGTCTTGTGCATCAACGATGCAACGGCTGCGTTACTTTCCCTACGACGTCACAAGGAGTATTCTGGTATTTATGGCGAGGGAGAAGAATGGAAAGTTGCACAGACCACAGCAATACACACAAAAGAAAATAAACGTTATCCAGATCCACTTCATTGACATCGACATGTAGCAGGATGTATGAACAAATATTTTGTTCCAACATTATCAAATACCCCGAGATATATTACCTATTGACATACAACCAGCATGGATTTGGAAAGAACGACTCTTGTGGGACACAGATGGCACTTTATTCGCATGATTCACTGGGTAAAGGAGGTCTCAAACTGGTTCCATATTTATAGAGTCCAAACAGGCTTTTGATATCATTCCTCACAAGCGGCCTCCAACCACATTGCTTTCCTATGGACTAACGTCCCACTTGTGCGAGTGGATTCGTAATTCCCTGTCTGAAAGGTCGCAGTCTGCAGTTACTGACAGGATCTCACCTAGCGAAACGGAAGTGATCAGTGTGATTCGACAAGTAAAGTGATGTAGACCTTCTGGTATTTCTAATACGTGTAAGTTATTTAGGAGACAATGAGAACATTTCTCTTGGATTTGTGCAGGTAATTCTGCCGTCTAGTAACCCTCTCAGAAGAGCAAAGTGAACTGCAGGATGACGTTGAAAATGTACCTTCACAGTCCAAAACGTGCCAATTGACCCTAAAAAATAAAATTTGTGAAGTTGTCCACATGGATACTAAGAAGGTTTTAGTCAAGCTTCCAGAAATCGATAAGCAAAGCAAATTTGAGCGTTACAGATGCAACGAAAGTCCTAGGAATTACCAATATACACATCACATGTTGTGATGAAGTTGAAACAAACGTGGGTTATTAACACAGCCCTTAAAAGACCAAAGAAGTCTATTAACGAGACTGCCAGTACTACAGTTGTTCGACCTCTTCTGGAATACTGTTGAGCACTGTGGGTTCATTACCTGACAGGACTGACGGAATACATCGAAAACGTTGAAAGAAGGTAGCTGATTTTGCAGTATAGCGAATTAGGTGCAAAGAGTGTCATGAATGTTTTTCTTTTTCTCTTTGAGGTCTGAGGTTGATGGGGGGAGGGGGCAGGGGGACGAGTTGGGGACGCAGTCCTAAAACAGTCCGCCCCGATGGCTGAGTGGTCAGCGTGACGGATTGCCGTCCTACAGGCCCGGGTTCGATTCCCGGCTGGGTCGGGGAATTCTCTCCGCTCAGGGACTGGGTGTTGTGTTGGTTTCATCATCATTTCATCCCCATCCGGCGCGCAGGTCGCCCAATGTGGCGTCGAATGTAATAAGACCTGCACCAAGGCGGCCCGACCTGCCCCGTAAGGGGCCTCCCGGCCAATAACGCCAAACGCTCATTTCCATTTCAGTACTAAAGCAAACGCCACGTCACCGCAGCACATTATTTACACACTTCAACCAGCACTCTTCTCCTCGAAATGCAAACAGCTGTTGTTGCCACCGCCGTACAGAGAATGATATTACAGTTGTAATAACATAAGAGAAATTAGAACTCGCATATAAAGATCTGGTGTTCGTTTTTCTTCAGCTTTGTACGTGAGTGGAACGGTCGAGAAACTGAAACAATTCTGTGAACCCTTTACGAAACACTTAACTGTGAACTACAGAACAATCGTTTATCATTACGATGTAAACATGGTGCCTCAGCAGAACGTAATTTCCGTTGTGCAGCATTTATTCTTTCAGAGACATTGAGTAGACTTTATAAGTGCTCAAAATGTGAACGCTATACTGCGTATACACAATTGTTTGGCAAAGTTGCCACCAAAAGTGTTTTTTTTTTTACAACCCACTTAATTATCTTGGTAGAACACATACTTTCTTAAGGCGAGATCTAATGCAGAGAGCTTAGGAGAAAGAATAGTTTTCTGGTCGTGCAATTGCTAGCTAATTGAAATATTTCGTGTTAGCTACATTTATCATGAGTGTATTCTTTTACTTATTTTTCGTTAAATATTTGAATGAAATGTTAAAAGTAGATGTGGCCGCTCATCTTATAGTAAAATACACTGAAGTGCCACAGAAACTGGTATAGGAATGCGTATTCAAATACAGAGATACGTAAACAGGTAGTGTCTGGCGCAGTTGTTAGATCGGTTAGTGCTGCCACGATGGCATGTTACAAAAATCTTAAGTTTGAACGTGGTGTTATAGTCAGCACGGGAGCGATGGGACACAGCATCCCCGAAGTAGCGACGAAGTGGGGATTTTGCCGTACGACCATTTCAAGAGTGTACCGTGAATATCAGGAATCCGGTAAGACATCAAATCTCCGACTTCGCAGTGGCCGGAAAAAGATCCTGCAAGAACTGGACCAACGACGACTGAAGAGGATCGTTCAACGTGACAGAAGTGCAGCCCTTCCGCAAATTGCTGCAGATTTCAATTCTGGACCATCTACAAGTGTGAGCGCGTGAAGCATTAAATGAAATATCATAGATATGGGCTTTCTGAGCCGAAGGCCCACTCGTGTACCCTTGATGACTGCACGACACTAAGCTTTACGCCTCGCCTGAGCTCGTCAACACCGACATTGAACTGTTGGTGACTGTAAACATGTTGTCTGGTCGGACGAGTCTCGTTTCAAATTATATCGAGCGGATGGACGTGTACATGTGTGGAGCCAGCCTCATGAATCCATAGACCCTGCATGTCAGCAGGGGCTCTTCAAGATGTTGGAGGCTCTGTATTGGTGTGAGGCGTATGCAGTTGGAGTGATGTGGGACTCCTCATACGTCTAGATACCACTCTGACAGGTGACACGTATGTAAGCATCGTGTCTGATCATCTACATCGATTCATGTCCACTATGCATTCTGAAGAACTTGGGCAATTCCAGCAGGACAATGCGACACCCCACATTTCCAGAGTTGCTACAGAGTGGATCCAGGAACACTCTGATTTTAAACACTTGCACTGGCCACCAAACTCCCCAGACACGAATATTGTTTAGAATATCTGGGATGCCTTGCAACGCTCTGTTCAGAACAGATCTCGACCCCCTTGTACTCTTACGGGTTTATGGACAGCCCTACAGGATTCATGGTGTCAATTCCCTTCAGTACTACTTCAGACATTAGTCGAATCCATGGCACCCCGTGCTGCGACACTTCTCAGTGCTCGTGGGGGCCCTACACGATGCTAGGCAGGTGTACCAGTTTCTTTGGCTCTTCATTGTAGCTCCGTTACTTTGTACTACAGACTTGGGTAGGGTAGATGGAACGTTTGATCCTACCAGAGTGTGTGTGGCTTTGCAGCCTGGGCCTGCACTAGCGGTGACTTGTGAGCTACAGGCCAGCCAACCTGAATGACTGATAGGCTACCCGGCCAGCTACAGCCGGGTGCCGAGGCGACACCAAAGCGAGAGGGCTGGCGGTGACTGACCGACGGTACACCTGCCCGGGACGGGCCAGCTCATGGCTCCTTTTGTCTTCCTCTCCTACCATCAGTAAAAGAGTGGCAGCAGAAATACACATCAGGCTGCCTGTTGCAATAGCTCACTGGAAGAGACCAATTCAAGATGGAGTCCTTTCTCTTACTGAAGAAGGTGGATGTAACATCAGAGGAGCTGTAAGCCGTTCCACATACTACTGCAACGAGGAACTACCGTGAAAGGGGCGCTACCAACACAGCTCGTGGCTCAGACAGGAAGAGAGTGAGCTTACAGCAGGGGGACAGTGAGCTAGTGTCTTAGAGCAGGGAAAATCCCTTTCTGGACGCGAAGCAGTTGCGGCGGGAGACCAACATCCCCGGTTCCAGTGACACGATTCGCCGAAGGTTAAGGGACGCTGGGCTTCACACACGATGATCCGCTATGAAACAAGAGCTCAGCAGAGACAATATTTTATACTAGGTGGCATTTGCGGAGCTCCACCTGAGTGCGGTGCGTCATTGGGCAACATCATTTTCACTGACATGAATGTTTTCCACCAGTAACGACAGTCCAAGAATCGCTTACAGGCCGCAAGGGACTCGCCATCGACGCGAATGTGTAACCACGACGAGAAGAAGTGGGCGGCTGTCTATTTCCTGCTGGGGATGAATTTCTCTGAGAATAGCAGGAATTATTCACAGGATAGAACGAACTCTTGACAGCGAGCAGTATGCCCACACATTGGAAAATATGATGCTTGCGTCAGTGCGAGTTCAATTCGTTCAGCAGCAGCTCTCCACAGTTGTCGTCAACGTCATGGACTGGCTGCCATGGGCTGCTGATATGAGCCCTATGGAAAACATGTGGGCCCAAGTTGCGAGAATGTTAACAGAGAACCGGCCACAAACCCAACAAACCACAGCTGACGCTCTTTGGGACTGCTTCTCGGAGTATGGGAGGAATTTGCTTCTTCAGGTTGTTACGTCCAACGGCATATACGCATATACATTTGATGCCAAGAGTCATGATAGAAGTTCGAAATAATGTGGGATTCTGGAAAAAGTATTAGAGTCCTTAAAACGTTTCGTTATGTCGTCTTTTTCTTCATTTCTCGTCACTGAGAGCCAACGGAAGATCGCTTGGCAACAGATAAAATAAAATTAGTTTTACTTTGAATTGAAGTGAGTTTCTTTTGAATATATAGCTTGTTAAATATTATATTTTTATGTCATTTATACACTGTCCAGATTCTTCCAAAGTAATCAGCTAAGGAAGGACGCTTTAAAAGTTGTTTGCGTTATTTCAAATACATCTCTCTCTTCCTCTCCATCCATTGATACAACCTTCGTCCTCCAAAAATCATGCAAACGATTTCGTCTTACATTTATTCATTGTTAATTTCTTTTCCATTCTCTCTCTCACATCTTTCGCCTCTCTTACATTATCACTTCAATTGCCCTTATAAACAAATGTAGCGGTTTCCATTGAAACTGTACGTTCTCGTTTAATTTCTGATTTCTTTGCTGTTCTCTGTCATTCCTCTCAAAATCTATGAAATGGTATTATTTTATATTCCCTTAGCTGTAATACATTCTTCATTCTGAAAATATTCCTTCCTTTACTCTCTGTCCTAAGATGAAACGAACTGTGCTATATGTCTAAGTAAGGAAGACCTTGCAAGCTTTTCACTCTTTTATTTTACACTTCTGCACTTCCATCCAATCCAAGATCCGTCCCTCCTTCCTGCTACCCCTCCCTTGACATCTGCGTCCACATCTACATGAATGCTCTGCAGTTCACGATCAAGTGCTTGGCAGGGGGTTCTTTGAAGCACTGTTACATTTACCATTGCGAGGGAATAATGAACAGCTGAATCTTATTATGTCTCTTATCACAATAGTCATGTTTCCTATGAATGTCGGAGTAAAAAAAAAAAAAAAAAATCGTAACATTCACCAGTGGAGACTGGAATTTAGTGAAAACACCTCGCCACAAGGTAAAATGACTACGTTTCAATATTTTCCATTCTAACTCGTTTACCATATCCGTGACAAAGTCTCCATTATTTTGTGAAAATACAAAACTGTCTGCCCTTCTTTGAACTATTTCAATGTCTTCCATCAGTCCTATCTCATAGGGACGCTATACTTCGCTTGGAATACCCACGAAGCGGATTGACAAGCGTGTTGCATGCGGTCACTTCAACTGATTTGTTGCATCTTCTACGTATTTTACCAATAAAACGCGGTCTTTGGGTTTCCTTGCCCAAAATATTTTCCATATGACGGTTCCAAATTAAGTTGTTCGTGATCGTAGCCCATAGATATTTAGCTGAATTCACATCCTTTAAATGTGACTTATCTATCGAGTAAGCGAACTTCAACGGAATTGTTTTGGTATTCATGTGGAGAAACTCACACATTTTATTGTTTAGGGTCGACTGTCAGATTTTGCGCTGTGAAGATATATTTTCAAGATCATTTTGCAACTCGCATTGCTCTTCTCAGGAGTTTACTAAATGGTTCAAATGGCTCTGAGCACTATGGGACTCAACATCTGAGGTCATCAGTCCCCTATAACTTAGAACTACTTAAACCTAGCTAACCTAAGGACATCATACACATCCATGCCCGAGGCAGGACTCGAACCTGCGACCGTAGCGGTCACGCGGTTCCAAACTGAAGCGCCTAGAGCCGCACGGCCACACCGGCCGGCAGGAGTTTACAAGACGGCAAAATTACCTGCCACAAATCTAAGAGAAATGTTCTCATTGTCTGCTAAATAGTTTATATATATTGGAAATAGCAGAAGATCTACGTCACTTAACTTGTGGAATCACACTGATCACTTCCATTTCACTAGGTGACATCCAGTCACTTACTGCAAACTGTGACCATTCAGACATGAAATCACGAATCCAGTCTATAACTGAGACAATAGTCCATAGGAAAGTAATGGGGTTGGAGGCCGCTTATGAGGAATGATATCAAAATCCTGTTTGGAACACCATGAACATGGAATAAATTTGAGAGTCCCAGTACTTTGTGCGAAGAAAGTGCTCGCTCTGTCCCACAAGAGAGTTCCTCTTCAAATCCATGCTGGTTTGATGTCAATACCTGATATATTACGGGGTATTTTATAATGTTGGAACAAAATATTTGCTCATACATCCTGCTACATGTCGATGTCAATGAAATGGACCTGTAACTCAGTAGATTACGTTTACTTTATTTCTTATGTATTGCGGTGATCTGTGCAACTTTCCATTTTTCTCAGTCGCCATAAATACTAGAGTACTCCTCACAATGTCGTAGGAAAAGTAATGAATCCGCTGCATTGGGGATGCACAAGATGCATTCCTAAATTGTTAGATCACTGAAGAAAGACACTGACTGTAGAAACATAGTCGTCCTGCTATGATTATGATAGGGTCATGACAACATAATGGAGCAGGTCTGATGGCGCTGTGATAATTTGGTTACATCCTGGAATAACCGAGAATTATATTGCAAGATTCGCTCGATATAGTTGTGATTACCAGTCAAAGATTCTGAATGAATTCCACTTTGGTGTGTCATCGACTTATCAAATACATGTTTTCAGACGTGGGAGATTACTTTCACGCGGCAACTACAGCTAATCTCGTTGTCTACACAGTGAATTATCTGAATCAGCCATCACAAGGGCAATGGCCGCTTGCTCCATGAAAATATCGCCGCACTGTAAAGAGAAAGCGGCAGTAGGTTTCAGTTCCAAACTGGCGCGAGAGTAATATTTTACCTCCCCTGTGACAGAGCTACAAACAACTACGTAGAACACAGAACGACATCTTTAGAAATTTTGTCATCGTAAGACGTCTCGCTACGTTCAATAACCAGTAGATCTAACGGTAAGAAACATAAAATATTGCGGAAGTGCTACTGAAAATACACAGATCTGTTAATGAAATCGTATCACTGAATACTCTGTTATCTGTGTTTTATTCAGCAGCTCTTCTCACGGCCACATTGTTGTATTACATTATAATCTGGTAAAGCTACTTGAGTATTAAAGAAGACTTGACATTTAATTAAGACAGCCATTTGATGAATGGTATTATGATGACACTCCAGTTGTACTACTGAAGAGCATATTAATGGCGTTTCCCGTTAGGTTATTGAATAAAATAGACACAAATATCAGTGAAACTGTCCGCAGCAGATTCCACCTCGTTATCGAAAACCGTCTGATCATATGCAGGTAGGGACTTGTTGATTCTAAGTTAAGCCGCATTTAAAGCGCAAACGCCAAAACAAAACAAACAAAAGAAAACAAAACCTAACTTCCTTGGTGGCTGGTCGATAAGGGGAGAGAAGGTAAACACAAGGGCGTGCCAGATTAAAAGATGTACGGTAGGCATATTTGTCAAAAAAGTTCCTTCCAGGTCGCATTTGTTACTCTGCGACTGCAAGGCATCTCATTTGTTGGCAACAAATGTCAACTGTGAAGGACGCATCCCTGTGAAGCAGTTTGTAACACAAAACACCTTCTTTGGAATCGTCAGATGTGTATCAGTAACAGTATATTTTGTGGACATATACAGGCCATCGTTTGTGATAATGCTTCTTATGACTTACCCACTGTTTTCTCCTTATGAACTTACCATACAGTACTTCAAACCGCCATAAGGCTGCACTGATATAGATTTACGGTGACCTTAGATCTACTGTGGCAATTGCCTGGATCATTGCTTTGAAAGGCCACAGCCGGCCGAAGTGGCCGAGTGGTTCTAGGCTCTGCAGTCTGGAACCGCGAGACCGCTACGGTCGCAGGTTCGAATCCTGCCTCGGGCATGGATGTGTGTGATGTCCTTAGGTTAGTTAGGTTTAAGTAGTTCTAAGTTCTAGGGGACTAATGGCCTCAGCAGTTGAGTCCCATAGTGCTCAGAGCCATTTGAACCATTTTTTGAAAGGCCACAGATGACTTCATTCCCCGAAATTCCCAGTTCGAGATTCTGCTTCACGTGTAATATCGTTTTCGACGAGACTTTGTAACGTAATCCTCCTTCCTTTCTTTTAACCTCGATATGACTACTGAAGGCAAGTGTCGCACGTAGGTTGATTGGTCATCACACTTGCTAATTATCGAATACGCTGTTGTTGGCTATAGAAATAAATTGAAGCCACGTCCTTCATCAACGCCAGTTTGTCTTCCTGGATGTGGTGATTAATTTATTTCAAAACGATCGTACTTGAAACGATACAACATGACTTTCTCGATAGAACTCACTCCACACTGGGCACAGATGTATCGAATTGTCTGCACTGCATTCACTCTTTTATTAAACACAAACAGAACACAATGCTAGTAATGTTAGACGTTACTGTGTTTTAGACCCCATTTTCTAATGCATGAACGATGCTCCTTGTAATGTCAAAAATGAGAAATACTCAAGTTGTCATAGCACGAGCCATATTACAAACTTGAAGAAAATAAGAAAATGATTCAAATGGCTCTGAGCACTATGGGACTTAACATCTTAGATCATCAGTCCCCTAGAACTTAGAACTACTTAAAGCTAACTAATCTAAGAACATGACACACATCCATGCCTGAGACAGGATTCGAACCTGCGACCGCAGCAGTCGCGCGGTTCCAGACTGAAGCGCCTAGAACAGCTCGGCCACACCGGCCGGCTGAAGAAAATAAGACCATAGTTAAATATGCTTATAGCAAAATGCCATACAAAATCGGCATGGAGCATGCTGAAACATAGTATTATGTCACACGCAACGTCATATAATGTTATACTTGCTGCTTCGAGTACGGACAAGTTCACTGTAGAACATAGTCTGTATGCCTGATGGGTCGCGATGTGAACGTCGGTCTCTATCAAACGGCCACTGGGTGATGGTACCAAGACAGATACCCGCGAGTCTCATACATGTTTCCACAAGATTTTTCTATTACTGGCTGGTTGCAATATGAACGAAACTGCCTCTGCCCTTCTCTCAGACTGATGTTCTTAGCAGACGGACGGAATACGGCTTAATAAAGGAGGGAAAAGGATGGGTTTGATAACACAGCTTTGTGTTTTAATTGCATGACGTTGACTACTAGACCACGAATAGTTTATTCACAACAATACCTCAAGTGGATGTCAACACTTCTCGTACCGTTTGGCGCGTACCCCAGTTTCACAAAAACATGATGCTATCACATGTGAAATTTGGTGCTTGGTTGGACTGCGGCTAGCTTGTAATGGCTAAGCGGTGGGTTCGATTCCTGCTGGGGGTACCAGTTTATAACAGCCGCAAACATACCCTGTTCACCTCCAGTAACGCCAAGTAAAGAACGCAGAACTGTGCTGTGGTTCCAATTCACCATTAAACATGTCAATTTGCTACTGACTGGAACAGAGTTTTATTAGTTCTGGCTGTCAGAGGCGGAAGCCGCTGCTTGCAGTAACTCTGTCTCTAGTAACCTTCCTTACGCTAGTAATGTTATTTTAGTTCACGAATAAATGGTCATTTAAGGTCATGGGACCCTCATTTCTTTCTTAAGTTGCCTTGAGGTTCTAAAAATACTGGCACTGGACTAGGATTCAAGCTTCGATTCCAATTTTTCTCTTGATTTGAACCCTTCGAAATGATGCTGTTACGTCATTTCCTGACGATGCCAAACTCCTCCAGGTCTCTAAAAACGGCGCGATCATAACTAGTAGTGAAAGAGCGTTTGACAGTTGAGACCTCTTCGTGTGGTGTAAGCAACGACGATAGAGCGAGGTTGGAATCCCAGGCAGCACAGAACTGTTCGTTGCGTTACCTCCACCAGAACACATGCACATCTCCCTACTGGTGAAGAAACAATAAATATCTCATGCCTATTGGTAGCTGTACGACAATAGTGGAAGGTGCCAGGTTCTAATCGCTCCCAGGCAAAAATTATTTGTATCGTCGTTTCAGGTTCCAATACCACGCTATTGGTGAACATGTTTAATATCTGACATTTGAATGTGATTGCGATTAATTAACAATTCATACAGGTACTGAGTTCTACTCCCCATCCATTACCACAACTTTACTTCATGCTATATCACATTGAGTGTTGCATGCCTTCAGCGGTTACTTCTCAGGGGCAATATAAGCTCCATGGGGTTACCCATGCAGCGCTAAACGTGCCATCATTTCTTTCCAGGTTTGCACATTTGGCCTTGTAAACTCATACTGGTGATCACTTCGATGTTTTAGGTGTCTTTATGCTTAGTCGAGTCTCGATCAGATACGCAAGCTTTGTTCGGTTAACAATGGGTTCAAATTCTGATCATGACAACAACTCGTTATGTTAATTAATGAATGTGATAAGACTAATGCAGTGTCACTTTTTTGTAATGGAGTTTAAGTTACAAGTGTTAAGAACTGTCTCATGTCTAATAATTTGTTTTCTAATATTTGTTGTATCATGGTGTTAATATACATCTGGAGTGACTGCCATAATGAGCAGTGTTCTCTTGTGATGTCTTGTGGTAGCCATTGTGTACAGGCAGAAGACTGTACCTCACAGGGTTTGGCGCTTAGAGAACCTGCGACACCGCAACGTTACGTTGATTGCATTCAGCAGAGCCCCCACCTCCTTTTTTTCTACTCTGAAGTTCACGTCAGTCTGATAATTTAACCTGTTGTGCTGCCATTCATGAAAAGGATTCCATGGGGCGTTTTGCAGCAGGATAGCTATCGCCCACATATCCCTATTTGAACTCAACATGCTTTACCGAGTGTCGACACGTTTCCTTCACCCGCTCGATCACCAAATCTGTCTCCATTCGAGCTCATAGGGGGCATCATGTGCTGACAACTCCAGCGTCATCCGCAAACAACATTATCCGTTCCTGTATTGACCAAGCAAGTGCAACAGGCATGGAACACCATCCCACAAACTGACAACCGACACCTGTACAACACAGTGCATGCATGTTCGCATGCTTTCATTTAACATTCTGACGGCTAAACCGGTTATTAGCCTACCAGCTTTTCATATTTTCAATGGCTTATTCCGTGCTTACATTAACCTGTCATCTTGCAGTGTTAATCAGGTACATATGTTACATAGACTAATGTATTCCTGATATATAATTACTCTACATTAATTATTTTTTGGTGTTGCAGTGTTTTTTCCCTCATTGTATGCTCTCACTTCAGTTCGTTAGTTGTTTTTTCTCTGTGTCTAACGACCTCACATATCACAGAATTTACCACCTGATGTTTTCTTGTTTAGCAAGATGGAGAGACCAGGTCGTATGTGAAGCATGTTAGCGGCAAGAAACAATCAATGCCTTCCCTGCACGATAACAATGGAGATACCATCGAAGACAGTGCTGCCAACACAGAGTTACTAAACACAGCCTTCCGAAATCCCTTCACAAAAGAAGACGAAGTAAATATTCCAGAATTTGAATCGAGAACAGCTGCCAACATGAGTAACGTAGAAGTAAATATCCTCGGAGTAGTGAAGCAACTTAAATCACTTAATAAAAGCAAGTCTTCTGGCCCAGACTGTATACCAATTAGGTTCCTTTCGGAGTATGCTGATGTATTAGCTCCATACTTAACAATCATATACAACCGTTCGCTCGACGAAAGATCCGTACCCAAAGACTGGAAAGTTGCACAGGTCACACCAATATTCAAGAAAGATAGTAGGAGTAATCCACTAAATTACAGGCCCACATCGTTATAGTCGATATGCGGCAGGATTTTAGAACATATATTGCGTTCGAATATAATGAATTACCTCGAAGAAAACGGTCTATTGATACACAGTAAACATGGGTTTAGAAAACATCTTTCATGTGAAACGCAACTATCTCTTTATTCACATGAAGTGCTGAGTGCTATTGACAAGGGATTTCAGATCGATTCCGTACTTCTGGATTTCCAGAAGGCTATTGACACTGTATCACACAAGCGGCTCGTAGTGAAATAGCGTGCTTATGGAATATTGTCTCAGTTGTGTGACTGGATATGTGATTTCCTGTCAGAGAGGTCACAGTTCGTTGTAATTGACGGAAAGACATCGGGTAAAATAGAAGTGATTTCTGGCGTTCCCCTAGGTAGTGTTATAGGCCCTTTGCTGTTCCTTATCTATAAAAACGATTTAGGAGACAATCTGAGCAGCCGTCTTCGGTTGTTTGAAGATGACGCTGTCGTTTATCGACTAATAAAGACGTTAGAAGATCAAAACAAACTGTAAAAGATTTAGAAGAAATATCGGAATGGTGCGAAAAGTGGCAGTTGACCTTAAATAAAGAAAAGTGTGAGGTCATCCACATGAGTGCTAAAAGGAACGCGTTAAACTTCGGTTACACGATAAATCAGTCTAATCTAAAAGCCGTAAATTCAACTAAATACCTAGGTATTACAATTACGAGCTATTTAAATTGGAAGGAACACATAGAAAATTTTGTGGCGAAGGCTAACCAAAGACTGCGTTTTATTGGCAGACCTACTAAGGAGACTGCCTACACTATGCTTGTCCGTCCTCTTTCAGAATACTGTTGCGCGGTGTAGGATCCTTACCAGATAGGACTGACAGAGTACATCTAAAAAGTTCAAAGAAAGGCAGCACGTTTTCTATTATCGCGAAATATGGGAGAGAGTGCCACAGAAATGATACAGGATTAGGGGTGTACATCATTAAAAGAAAGGCGTTTCTCGTTGCGACGGAATCTTCTCACGAAATTCCAATCACCAACTTTCTCCTCTGAATGCGAAAATATTTTATGACACCGACTTACATAGGGAGGAACGATCACCAAGATAAAATAAGGGTAATCAGAGCTCGTACGGAAAGATATAGGTGTTCATTCTTCCCGCGCGCTATACGAGATTGGAATAATAGAGAATTGTGAAGGTGGTTCGATGAACCCTCTGCCAGGCACTTAAATGTGATTTTCAGAGTATCCATGTAGATGTAGATGTAGATGTAGATCTTCAGTTAGTTGGAGCAATGAAAGGAGATGCCACAGACACAACGCTGTGGAGGACGCCACTCGAAGAAACTAAAAACCGACTGTGGATTGTGGATCCACGAGAGTAAGTAAATGAGCAAGTAAGTAAATGAGAATTTACTATGCCCTTTTTCTTTCTTTTTAAACAGGTCCTCTGACGATGACTTGCTAAGACGCCGAAATTGATTGTGATACTTTTTTGTGATCTGAGGGTGAAAAATAAATAAAATAATTTCATTTACAAAAATGTCTCAGCTTTCCGTTAAGCTACTGTGCCTCGTATGTACAATAAAATAATGTTTTTATATGCTCATTCAACTCCAATTTTAAAAAATTACCTGCTATTGTCCCACAAAATTATAGACAGCCTAATTGTCGCATATTTAAAAATGTCACAGAACAGTAGCAAGACCGCGCGGCTGCTACGGTCGCAGGTTCGAATCCTGCCTCGGACATGGATGTGTGTGATGTCCTTAGGTTAGTTAGGTTTAAGTAGTTCTAAGTTCTAGGGGACTGATGACCACAGATGTTAAGTCCCATAGTGCTCAGAGCCGTTTGAACCATTTGAACAGTAGCAAGAACGAATAAGTTTTCTAGAAAGTACTCAGAGTACAAACAAGATGCCACAGGAAGGGCGTTGGTTTGGGCGTCGGCCGGAAATGTTATACAGACTCACGAGGCATCACGTGAGCTCACGTGGAGAGCTGCGGGGTGTGCCAGTGTGTTGGCAGTGACCATATATGGTCCCACACGACATCCAGCAGGGCGGAGGCTAGAAGCACCAATGTAGTGGTCTACTGCACAGAATAATGGCGGCATCCGAAAGGAGACTTCAGTTCAGACAGCCATCCAGGAGGGATGTCTGTGCAGGTGAGGTCCAGGGCCTGGACTTGGAGTAATCCCTCTGGCTCTGCTCGCGTTCACACTTAGCTGTGTACATCTCTCCGGGTTTTTGGACAATCAGGAATAGTGTACTTTCATTCAGGTCACTTATACAGTGTTGCCCAGAAGGGCGTTCAAGATTGTAGTTGTTCATGTCTTGCCTATTTGTTCATATATTTCCCTACAGAGTTCCACATTTCCTTCCAGCTAGCCCTCTCCACTTAGCTAACTGGACGGACCATCCTCAGATACCTGTGTTATTAAGTGTTTAGACCGCTCCGTGGAAATAAAATAATGTTCACAATACACCCAGAAATTTAGACAACATTGACCGCAGGAGAACAGTGATCTGCTGCTATAATTTGATTAACCCTTTCAGAACTGAATTTTTCTGAAGAAAGGAAAAATATTTTTTGTGATAATGGTCTTAGGTAATTTTTTACTGATTTTAGACGCAAGATTTACACAAAAATATACACCTGTTTTCAAAGTATACTTTGTACACTTGGCTCCCTGTTATGGACTAGAGTATTTAATTATGAAATATTTCCTATTGTAATAAATAAAATGTTCATTCAATAATTACCATGCAAAATAACAATAACACTATTCAATCATTCAGTGTGTAATCTACCCCTCCCTTCTTTGTTGTTGCTGTTGTCCAGTGCGGTAAAGTCTTGTCGCTGGTCACTGTGGCCGAGCGGTTCTAGGCGCTTCAGTCCGGTACCGCGCTGCTGCTGCGGTCGCAGGTTCGAATCCTGTCTCGGGCATGGATGTGTGTGATGTTCTTAGTTTAGTTAGGTTTAAGTAATTCTATATGATGACCTCAGATGTTAAGTCCCATATTGCTTAGAGCCATTTGAACCATTTTTAAAGTCTTTTCAGAAGATTCGAGAGGAGTAAGATTTACAATAAACTTTTTACTTCTCTTTTCTCGCACAGATGAATCTAGTTCTTCATTTCTAGGGATCTGATTCATGAAGCTGAAATTCTCACATTTAAGATTCTCATAGTTCAATCAGTCTAAATAATTTTGACGTATGTCGGAGAATTTTTTGTTTTCACGGTAATTTATTGTCTCACATTTTACTATATGACACTGTCTTTTGAATTTTCAAATTAACAAAGCCGAAATTACATTGTTCTTCCAAAATACAAAAATACGTCCGATCACATCAGAGGCATGCTTAAAACTCCTTCACTCTCTGCCGTAACAACAATATTCCATGGCGTTTACAGTTTTTCTTGACAAATGAATTTTTATCAGTTTAGATTTTTATTTTATGAATGACTCCAGAGATAAACATAATAAATAGTAATAGACTGATTAATTAATAATAGAAATTTAAAGTGTGTCAAATATTTCGTAATTTCAAATGTTTCTAAAAAATAATTTTAACTGCACATTCAGAGTTAGTACATATCGATTGTAACAACGAAAATAAAGTAATTGTTTTTCATAAATTTTAGCTTCAAATATAACATATTTTGTATAAAATTATATGAAATTTTTTAGAAAAACAGCTGAGATAACATCGACCTGTCCAAAATTCGAAAAATATTACTAGTATCGATTACTGCTGTTGAGGAAAAGTAATGCTAGAGGAGGATGTCCCTTTACAAGTGCAATACCGCTGAGATGTAAAAAAGTTCATCTACACAGTTGTAGCCAGTGTGTCTGAAAGGGGTGAGATAAGTCTAGACCGCAATGGTATTTATTTGTTACGACCAGTTTCGACTTAAAGTCATCCGCAGAATGTGAGCCCACTGTGGCTGGTTCTGGTTGTTCGCCGGCCGTTCTTCTGGTAGCACGATCGTAACAGTTACAATCAAGCTACCACGAGCACAACCGAGGAGCCGCCAGAACCAGCCACAGTGGCTCACATTCTGAAGATGACTTTCAATTAAAGTCGAAACTGGTCGTAACAAATAAATATCGTTACGACCTAGACTGTTGGTTAATCAAGTTAAAGAAGCACGTGGGACAAAAAGTCACCCGCAAGAGACATCATGTTAATACTGTCTAGCACCGTCTCTAGCCTTAGCATGGCCCCGACCTGGCGACGAAGAGAGTCCACAAGTACATAATATTTTATTGGATTAAGGTCGAGTGATTTAGAGGGCAGTCTAGGTATGATAGGATGCAGGAGTGTTAATTCATGCAGTCTTGTTAACATGGGTGTTGTCATCTTGGAAGACGGGAGTGGGCACAAGATGTACATGAAACGACAACACCTGGCCACTGCAAACGTTGAAATAATTCCGTAATTGATGTTCTCAGTCACCAGAATATGTGGGCCTAAGTCGTGGTGTGGAGAACGCTCACAACCATCTTCGGCATCAATTACACCACCAACACACTGCATCTTAAATGCCCTGTTAGTCCAGTCAATGAAGGAAATGTAAGGGAAAAAATCGTACAGTCGCAAAGTTTTGTACAATGCTAGGGGGTAGTGCATGAACAACATACTGAAAGCCCCACGTATGGTGTATGAGTGTTGAGTTGGGGGTTTTTCAGTTTTTCTTGAATAACTAAAAAAATGCGGCTTCTAGCTAGCCAAAATGTTTCCCAATACAAAATTAAACTACATTAAATTTTCTACAAATAGGGCCCTATTCATTTTTCCTCCAGGGCTGTTAGTTTCTACGTTGCAGAAGATGGAAAAATCACACATTGTTAAACTGGACTGAATACCACAGCAACAATAATGCTACAAAATTGATATTTATCGTTAAATGTAATGAGGTAAGAACACATATTACATCTTGTACCACCTGCGAGTACAGCAGAGCCGTATTAAGCGATAAAATCTGTTGTGAAGGTGTAACAGGGCGGAGAGGGTGGGGCTGGAGGGTAGAAGCTCGATAGGAGGTTGGTGGCCGGATTGTGGTCCCGCAGTTCCTTCCACCGTACGTCTCCAAAGTGACGAGGGAACAAGCGATTCTCCACTCTGTCTGCACCACCACGTCACAACGGGCAACCCCAGGGAGTTTCACAAAGTTACACCGACACTGTGCGTGGCACCATACCGATCACTGGCGTCGCAATGCGCAGACATGTCAGGACGGTGCTTATTTTCCACGAAATGTAGTAACACTACATGGAATACAGACATGAGTTACTAATAATACACTACTGGCCATTAAAATTGCTACACCAAGAAGAAATGCAGATGATAAACGGGTATTCATTAGACAGATATATTATACTAGAACTAATATGTGATTACATTTCCACGCAATTTGGGTGCATAGATCCTGAGAAATCAGTACCCAGAACAACCACCTCTGGCCGTAATAACGGCCTTGATACGCCTGGGCATTGAGTCAAAAAGAGCTTGGATAGAGTGACAGGTACAGCTGCCCATGCAGCTTCAACACGATACCACAGTTCATCAAGAGTAGTGAATGGCCAGTTGCTCGGCCACCATTGACCAGACGTTTTCAACTGGTGAGAGATGTGGAGAATGTGCTGGCCAGGGCAGCAGTCGAACATTTTCTGTATCCAGAACGGCACATACAGGACCTGCAACATGCGGTCGTGCATTATCTTGCTGAAATGTAGGTTTACACAGGGATCGAATGAAGGGTAGGGCCACGGGTCGTAGCACATCTGAAATGTAACGTCCACTGTTTAAAGTGCCGCCAATGCGAACAAGAAGCGACCGTGACGTGTAACCAATGCCACACTATACCATCACGCCGGGTGATACGCCAGTATGGCGATGACGAATACACGCTTCCAATGTGCGTTCACCGCGATGTCGCCAAACACCGATGCGACCATCATGATGCTGTAAACAGAACCTGGATTCATCCGGAAAAATGACGTTTTACCATTCGTGCACCCAGGTTCGTCGCTGAGTACACCATCGCAGGCGCTCCTGTCTGTGATACAGCATCAAGGGTAACCGCAGCCATGGTCTCCGCGCTGATAGTCCATGCTGCTGCAAGCGTCGTCGAACTGTTCGTGCAGATGGTTGTTGTCTTGCAAACGTCCCCATCTGTTGACTCAGGGATCGAGACGTGGCTGCACGATCCGTTACAGCCATGCAGATAAGATGCCTGTCCTCTCGACTGCTAGTGATACGGGGCCGTTGGGATCCAGCACGGCGTTCCGTATTACCCTCCTGAACCCACCGATTCCATATTCTGCTAACAGTCATTGGATCTCGACCAACGCGAGCAGCAATGTCGGGATACGACAAACCGCAATCGCGATAGGCTACAATCCGACCTTTATCAAAGTTGGAAACGTGAAGGTACGCAGTTCTCGTCCTTACACGAGCATCACAACAACGTTTCACCAGGCAACGCTGATCAATTGCTGTTTGTGTATCAGAAATCGGTTGGAAACTTTCCTCATGTCAGCACGTTGTAGGTGTCGCCACCGGCGCCAACCTCATGTGAATACTCTGAAAAGCTGATCATTTGCATATCACAGCATCTTCTTCCTGTCGGTTAAATTTCGCGTCTGTAGCACGTCATCTTCGTGGTGTGTCAATTTTAATGGCCAGTACTGTAGTAACGCGAGAGACACATATGGACAAAAAAATGGATCAAATAGCTCTGAGCACTATGAGACTTAACATCTGAGGTCATCTCTCCCCTAGACTTGGAACTACTTAAACCTAACTAACCTAAGGACATCATACACATCCATGCCCGAAGCAGGATTCGAACCTGCGACCGTAGCAGCAGCGCGGTTACGGACTGGAGCACCTAGAACCGCTCGGCCAAAACGGCCGACGCATATGGACAGAAAGTATGAAAATCTCTGCGCTGCACTGCTCGATGGGGAATTCGTTGTTGGACGTTTTGTGCAGCAGCTTCTGGGAAAGGATACCTTTTCTGCCACGAGCGCTGCTCGGCCTGCATTTCCTATCCAGTTACATCACTGAGCTCGTGTACATGTAGTGGAGTTATTTTCAGTTTATAAAATGCGTATTTATTTGCAGTTGTTAAGTGAGCTATTATGTAAAAATGTTCAACAGCTGGAGCTGTCAGCTGTCTACCACACTGAAGTGTAACATGCTGTCAGTAGGTATTCGACAATGGCGATTTCATAGTCTCAACTGGCCTACTCGTCTCGAAGAGCACCGAGACGTCCGCCGAGCTTAAATGTCCCCATCCAACAGGCAGATAACCATCAAGAGCGCTGCATGTCATCACTTCACGAGACTCTGTGGAGGAGTTTGGAACTGAATCCAGGGCACTGCCGCAAAGATCGGGGACTTTATGCTACCGCCACTAGTCTCCCTTCTGCCATATGGGCAAAGGGAAAACTAAAAGACTAAAACTCCGCCCGAACAGGCACTGAAGGCCCAACGGTACCGACCGTCAGCACGCAGACGTCACCGGATGCGCAAATGGAGGGGCACGTTGTCAGCACACCACTGTCCCGTCCGTATGTCAGTTACCGAGACCGGAGCCGCTACTTCTCCATCAAGTAGCTCCTCAGTTTGCCTCACAAAGGCTGAGTGCACCCCGCTTGCCAACAGCGCTCGGCAGACCGGATGGTCACCCATTCAAGTGCTAGGGCAGCCCGACAGCGCTTAACTTCGGTGATCTGACGGGAACCGGTGGGGTAATTTTAAGAGCTCGAAATCTCAGCAAAGTGCTGACCCAACGAGTTAGAAATTGCGACGGGGTCCACTAATGTATCATGCGCGACAGTGAGCCCAGAGACCGGGGAGAAACCAGGCGCGCCGGAGAACCGTCGAAGCCGACTCCAAACTTCCGAGGAGGGAGTGAAGGTGTTAAATGAGCTAATAAAGAATTTCCAGCTTGCCTTCTTGCTATCGCGGATGACACGTCGGCATCCGGTTATAGCGGATACAGTTGGCCAAAGTAGGATGGTGGCGGAAAACGCGGAGAGCACGTCGCCGCTCACGTATTGCATCACGGCATGCCTCGTTCCACCAAGGAACTGGGGGGCGCCGGGGCAATTCGGAGGTGCGTGGTGTTGAATGTTCCGCAGCTGTAAGAATAACGTCGGTAATATGTGTGACCTCATCGTCGACGCTGGGAAAGTGACGGTCATCGAATGTCGCTAGAGACGAAAAAAGTGTCCAATCGGCTTGGGCAAACTTCCAGCGTCGCGGGCGCAAGTATGGCAGTTGAGGCTGCAGTCTAAGGACACATGGAAAGTGGTCACTCGAGTGTGTATCATCAAGGGCGAACCATTCCAGCGCCGAGCTAGCGGAACAGTACCGACCGCAAGGTCCAAATGAGATAATTTTGTCGTGGAGGCAGACAAAAATGTAGGGACCCCAGTGTTGAGGCAAACTAGATCCGCTTCGTGGAAGACGTCTAGCAATAGTGAGCCACGTGGACAAGAATGTGGAGATCCCCAAAGCGGGTGGTGGGCATTGAAGTCCCCAACCAGCAAATAGGGGGGTGGAAGCTGACCAAGAAGATGAAGGAGATCAGCTCGTGCCATTGGTGTGGACGATGGAATGTATACAGTACAAAGAGAGAACATGTATCCGAAAAGGGAAAGACGGACGGCGACAGCTTGGAAGGAAGTGTTTAAGTGGATAGGATGATAATGGAGAGTTTCATGGAGAAGAATCATGAGTCCTCCATGTGCTGGAGTGCCTTCAACAGAGGGGAGATCATATCGGACAGACTGAAAATGAGGGAGAACAAAGCGGTCATGGGGACGCAGCTTTGTTTCCTGAAGACAGAAGATGACCGGCGAGTAGGATCGTAAGAGGATCGACAATTCATCCCGATTGGCTCGAATACCGCGGATATTCCAGTGGATAATGTACATAGGGTGAACAGAAAATGGAGGAATGTGACCAAGGTTGCTGTCAACTCAACGACTGCTCGGAGCTTGCGACCGACAGCATGGAATGGCATTCAGCCGAAGGCAGAGGATCCTGATCCATAGGTTGTTCAGGAGCAGCTCCTGCCACCAGCGATCGGCCGGTTGATCGGCCGCCAGCAGTGCGCCTCGGCGACACAGAAGACGGCCGAGGGCGATTTCCGCCAGGTGCTGCTGTAGATGGGACACGCCTTGGCGGAGAAGGAGAGGAACTGGGTTTCTTTGTAGCCTTCTTGGAAGTATGATGTTTAGATGAAGGAGGGACCGATGGTTGGGAAGTTGCGGTACGTAAAAACTCTTCACGAGTATGCTCTTTTTTCGAAGTCTTGGTGTCTGAATTTTGGGCTCGAGATTTAGCAGAACCCGACGAAGGGTGAGCCAGAGAGTGGGCAGGCGAAAGTGGTGAGGTTGAACGGGCGATCTTTGCGCTGGCCTATCTGACGACCGTGGCACTAAAGGTGAGGTCGCAAGTCTGTGTGACCGCCTCCTTTGTTGGCCGAAGAGAAGCAAGGACAGTGCTTCATTTTCCTGTCTGAGGCACGGTGGGCTGTCGACTGGCGAATAATTTTCGAGCAGCAAAGCCCGACACCTTTTCCTTCACTCTAATTTCCTGGATGAGCTTTTCGTCCTTAAAAACGGGGCAATCTCGAGAGGAAGCAGCGTGGTCACCCATACAGTTGATGCAGCGAGGGGATGGAGGTGGACAAGCACCCTCATGGGCATCCTTGCCACACGTAACACATTTGGCCGGATTGGAACAGGACTGGCTGGTGTGATTGAACTGCTGACACCGATAGCAACGCGTAGGGTTTGGGACGTAAGGGCGAACGGAAATTATCTCATAGCCTGCTTTGATTTTCGATGGGAGTTGAACTTTGTCAAATGTCAAGAAGACAGTGTGGGTTGGAATGATGTTCGTGGCAACCCTTTTCATAACCCTATGAACAGCCGTTACGCCCTGGTCAGACAGGTAGTGCTGAATTTCTTCGTCAGACAATCCATCGAGGGAGCGTGTATAAACGACTCCACGCGAGGAATTTAAGGTACGGTGCGGTTCCACCCGGACAGGGAAGGTGTGTAGTAGTGAGGTACGCAGCAATATTTGTGCCTGGAGGGCACTGACTGTTTCTAACAACAGGGTGCCATTCCGTAATCTGGAACAAGACTTTACAGGACCTGCAATTGCGTCGACACCTTTCTGAATAATGAAAGGGTTGACCGTGGAGAAGTCGTGACCTTCGTCAGACCGAGAAACAACAAGGAACTGTGGCAACGATGGAAGAACTGTCTGTGGCTGAGACTCAGTGAACTTACGCTTGTGAGCAGACATAGTGGAAGGTGAGGAAACCATTGCGGAAGAATCCCACATGATTACCGGCGTATCCGATGGCGCGCTCCTCCCTTCTGGGGGCCCTCTCTGAGGGCACTCCCGCCTTAGGTGATTGTTCACACCTCAGGTGACACCTCCCGTCAAACGGACGGAGGGACCAATCGGCACTTTCGGAGGGTATCAGCTCGGGTAATCACCCCTCCCTGGGCCTGGCCGTTACCAGGGCGTACGTACGTGTCCTACCTGTCTACCCGGGGTGGGGAATTACGCGTTACCCCGTCACCGGCTACGCATGGAAGTGCGTGGGTCGGCCTTCAGACACGCACAGGGAGGAAAAAAGAGAAAGGGAAAGGAAAGAAGAGGGGTCTCAAACGCCGCAGCGGAGAAAAGGGCAAAGAGAAGAGGGAAGGAAAAGAGAAGGACAGAGGAAGGACGAAGACTTGCAAGTATAGAAAGCAAGGAATTTGTAACAGTTTCGAGCGTCCGTCTCCGGACGTAGGCACAAACCATACTCCCAGAGGGGGAGAAAGGGAAGGAAAGAGCCAGAGGGGAGGGGGGGGGCGAAGAAGGGGGATGGGGAAGGATGCGGAAAGGGAGGGTATGCAGCCCGGAATGGAAGGAGGGCCACATTAGCTCAGGGTCCCGTGCTCGCTACGCACGTATCCACAAAAGAGTTGTGGACCCCCTGGGGGGGGATGGAAACCGGTGTTACCACTGCGGCAACGTCCGGAACCGCGCTGCTCCTACGCTCGCAAGTTCCAATCCTGCCTCGGGTATGGATATGTGTGATGTCCTTAGGTTAGTTAGGTTTAAGTAGTTGTAAGTGTAGGGGACTGATGACCTCAGATGTTAAGTCTCATAGTGCTCAGAGCCATTTGAACCATTTGAACTGCGGCAACGCCTTTGGCACGTGTTCTGTTAATCTAAAACAGCGCTATTAATGTCTTCAAATGGTTGTCACAATCGTTGTTGGTGTTTTCTCATTCCTTAACATACAACGATTTGCAGTTGTATTCTGTATTTGACTTTTTCCACAGTTAAACTCACTCGCTAACTGACGCTGAGATTTGCTTTCTTCACTGTCTCTAATAACAGAATTTGCTCTCCTAATGAAAGAACAACAATATTTGAAAGAGCCAGTACTTGACTACGGAGGAAAAATCAGAACTGTTTACTATTAGAAGTACAAATGGCAATAAAATTTTAGAGGTTGTTATATCACATTGTTGACGAGAAACCTTACAGTAACATAGTATGGCAATTCCCACTTCTATGATTGTTTGTGGTCGTTTCAAATGGAGATACTGATAGTTAAAGAGTGATCGTTGGTCGGGAAAAAGGGTGATCAACTTAAAGGAGACAAAGATTCATTGGGCTTAAGAAAGTTTATTTCCGATCCTTAAAAATATGGTCGTTTGGGGAGGTGGTGGAGGTTTAAAGGGGTGGTCTTCCCTTCTCGAGAGATTTCTCTGTTAGTGGCCATGACATACAATTCTTAATTTCGGTAATCTAACGGGAACCGGTGTATATTTCTCGGAACGGACGTTGACATTGGCTCCACCCAGTACAGCCCACTCCACAAGTATCAGCAATCTCTGAAAGGAAGAGATTTACGCAGTCTACTAGTAACAGAATTAATGGTGTGAGAACTGCAGTAACCCTCTGGTCATTCATTAATTCACCACCAATTTCTCGGTTTTATAATATGTTGTCAACAATCAGCTGCTAGGTTCTACATTTACCAATCCATTGTCCTTCTCACCACCACTACAAGGGTCACTGACAACATAACACTTACAAATTATACTTACAAATTATATACATTTCAGCCTTTGTTTATAGGAACGTATTTTACATAAAAGCTCACTTCACAACTGCAAATAAGTACTTGCGTAATAAACCGAAAATAGCTCCACTATATAAACACGAGCTCATTGAAATTTTGTCAACCGATATACGAGGACTGGACAGGAAATTCTGGGAAGGTACAGTCTGTCTGTAAAATGAGAAAGTGGCGAGAACCGTTCGTGGTGGGAGAAGTTGCCTTTCTCAGAAGAACGCTACAACCGCCGCACGGGATGACAAGGAGCAGTTTCCCTTCTAGCAGTGGGGAACAGTATGCAGAGACTTACAGAAGATTCAGACCACGGGCGTTTCTTGCGTTAGTGTTATTAGTAACTCGTATTTGTAGCCCAAGCAGTGTTAATGGACTAATAGAAACCATTGAATCTCAAATCATTGTAAGTACGGAAAGTTGGCTAAAGCCGGAAATAAGTACAGCCGAAGTTTTCGCAAAGGACCTACCCGTGTTCAGAAAGGACAGATTATATACAGTTGGCGGTGAAGCGTTTCTTGTCAGAAGTGTCAGAAGTAGTTTACCTTGTAGCGAAACTGAAGTAGATAGTTCCTGTGTGGTAGTATGGCTGGAGGTCATACTTGAATAAATTAATATTTCGTTCCTTTTACCGATGCCCCGACTCAAATGATACAATTGCTGAACAGTTCAAAGAAAACTTGAGTGTCATTTCAAATAGGTATCCAACTCATACAGTTATAGTTGGTGGTGACTTCAATCTACCCTCGGCATGTTGGCGGAAATACATTTTTAAAGTCAGTAGCAGGCATAAAACGTCGTCCGAAATCGTACTGAACGCCTTTTCAGAATTTTGAGCAGCCAGTTCAGGAGCCCACTCGAAGTGTAAATGGTTGCGGAAACATACTTGTCCTCTTAGCAACAAATAATCCTGACCAAATAGGGAGCAACATGGTGGATACAGGGAATAGTGATCACAAAGTTGTTGTGGCTAGACTGAATACCTTAACATCCAAATCCACCAAAAATAAACGCGAAATACATCTATTTAAAAAAGCACATAAAAATTTTCTTGAAACCTTCCTAAGAGACAGTCTCCACTTCCTTCCAGTGCGACTACGTAAGCGTGGACCAGATGTGGTTTAAAATTAAAGAAATGGTCTCGAAGGCAGGTGAGAGTTATGTGTACCAAATAAATTAATAACAGATAGTACTTATCCACTATGAAACAAAAAACAGCTCAGAACACTATTACAGAAGCAACGAAAAAAGCATGTCAAGTTTAAAAGAACGCAAAATCCCCAAGACTGGCGAAGTTTTACAGAAGCTCGAAATTTAGTGCGAACTTCAATGAGATATGCTTTTAATAGTTTCTACACCGAAACCTTGTCTCCAAACCTGGCAGAAAACCCAAAGAGATTCAGATCATATGTAAAGTAGGCCTATACCTGTGCCAAGACGCAATAAAATGGCTCTGAGGACTATGGGACTTAACTTCTGAGGTCATCAGTCCCCTAGAACTTAGAACTACTTAAACCTAACTAACCTAAGGACATCACACACATCCATGCCCGAGGCAGGATTCGAACCTGCGACCGTAGCAGTCCCGCGGTTCCGGACTGCGCGCCTAGAACCACTCAAGACGCAATACCTTCACTGCGCGATAACTATAGTGATGTAACTGATGACAGTGCCACTAAAGCAAAATTACTAAACACGGTCTTCCGAAATCCCCTCACAAAAGACAACGAAGTAAATACTCCAGAATTTGAATCAAGAACAACTTCCAACATGAGTAGCTTAGAAGAAGATATCCTCGGTGTAGCAAAACAACTTAAAGCACTAGCGAAAGGTTAGGCTTCCGGCCCCAGATTCCTTTCAGAGTATGCTGATACGGTAGTTCCATACTTAGCAGTCATATACAACCGCTCATTCGTACCATGATTTGTACCCAAGACTGGAAAGTTGCACAAGACGCACCAACACCCAAGAAAGGAAATAAGAGTAATCCGCCGAGATACAGACCCATACTAGTAATGTCGATTTGCAGTAGGATTTTAGTACATACCCTCTGCTCGAACATTATGAATCACCAAGAAGAAAACGATTTATTGAGAAATAGCGAACATGGATTCAGAAAATATCGTTCTTGTTAGCCCAAGTACGAGAGTTGGAAGTTTAATAGTGGCAACTATTTATTCACAACCGATGCAAAAGAGTTACATGTTTGCACCTGTTATTGTCCTTCAAAGTAGTCACCAGCGTTTCGTAGAACCCGTTGCCAACGTTTTGGAAGGCGTAGTATACCGTTGCGATGTGTACAGTTCGGTTATGGATGATCTCTAAGTTCTGGTCGGGAGTTTTATAATTTTGCGGTTTACAAAGAAAGGCAGCCTCAGAAGAGAATGAGTGAATTGCCATTTACGCTACAGGATATTGATGGCGAGGAATGGATTGGAGGTATTATTACATCTGCACATTTGAATTTGCCACCTTTCCGCATTATACAGTTTACAATTTTAGAAAGACATCATCAATTTCTCGCTGGGATAATGAAATTCCGATGCGGGTTCTTCCGCTGTTTCTTAATTTATTCGGGACGTGCTCCCCGAAAACAGCAAATTCATCTCTATTTCGAACTGTCTCTGTTAACTCCATTCAGTTTTGCCTCGTCATAAAATCTTGATCCGTGTTATTCCTCCTTTTGGGTTTCAGCGGCCTTCTGAATTGATCTCGTTGCGCAAGACGTTCTTCTGCTCCCTCATATCTATTTTCTTCCGTTTCGTTTTCGTTGTTAACCTCCTATGGAAAAACAAAACAATTTTATTAGTTTATTTATTACTCCTCTTATGTATTTAACGTTGTTATATTCGATTTTATGATGTAATTTTTTTTCAGATGCCGAAACCTAAGTCCGAAACAAAGCTATGACAGGCAGATCCATCACTGTCCGGTGTGTATTTGTTGCAAACAATGCTTTTGTACTGTCCACCCATGTGACGAAACCTAATCCAGGATAACGATATCATCAGCAGAAGGAATTTTCAATTGCATACTGTGTAGAGCACGACAAATAATTGAAAAAATATTTGGTATAATTTCCAAATTTGAAATCCTTTTGAAACCTGTTACTCTGCACCCGGACAAAGTGGAACAAGTGGTTATGACGTTATTTACCTACTGCATACAACATTCTAACAATAAATTCAGAATGTTGGAAAATGTAGATGGAAATTCCACGAGCAATGGAGATCTCAATCAGAACACGGTCTAATAAATTTGCGAAACACCCCTATCACGTCTCCAACAGCTGCGATCTCCACATAAAACAATCAATTAAAGTGGCAACGGCACCAGTCTGTCTTCAGTTTACTTTGAATCATGGTTTCTTAATTCTCAATGAGAATACATAAGTAACTGTCAATTACGGTAAAAAATAATTTATTTAATTGTTAACGAAGTTGTAAATTATTTAATAAAGCTCAGGTTTGATTAATTTCCAATTATTTATAAGAATTGAGCACATAAGCCATAAAATAAAATGTAAAGCTGTTTTCTCTTTCTGGGTCTGATTCAAAGAAAACAGTTTAAAACAGAATCGAAGTGAAGTATTCAGAATTAGGTTGCAAATGAACGAAGTACAATGATTAAGTTTCGTAAAACAAGCCTGTATTTTCGGCACGAACGGCTGTTAATAGTTGGCGCGCTCCTCCATTATTTGTGTGGAATGAAGCGCGAGTGGTAGACTTGAATAAAATTTTCTGAGGGGTAAAAACTAAACGACTTGATTCTGTTTGTCACGAAACTAAATTATTTTCAAAATATCATTACTATCATCACAATTTTGTAAAAGTCTGATTCTGATTATATAAGTTACCAATACTTTTTCTCAATTAGTAACATGAATCCGGTGGAGGTTACAGGTTTCTCACATAGTCCACTGACTACATACAACTGTTGTACTTTGTCTCGTACACTGCTGATGACGAAATTATTATTCTTAACATTACGATTAGACTGGTCAGACACAAAAGACAAACAGCATGAAGCCGTCCAATTTGTGCCAGTTCAGACGTAAGGAGTCCAGCAATCAAGTGATTGACAAACACTAAGTATGACTCACACATCTGAACTTGTTTGATTTTAATTGGGGCTGCAGTGTGGATGTCAAGCAAATGCCGCGATGGAGGGGAGTAATGCAGGGGAAGTACCTTTTTTAGTACGTGTCTACCAGCACTGTGGATAGCTAGCTTTCTTATCTGAGGAGTTGTGGGGTAGGACTTGCGATGCACCACGAATTACTTCATCATTCATTTTAACAAACACACACACATTCTAAACATCGTTCAACTTTTACACCTTTCATAATTTTAAAAATAAAAGTGTTCCAAGAAAAGTCTTAGATTCTACAGTTTAGTTAGATGCTAAAGTTGATGATTATGTGGGGGATGGGGGAACAACAGACGTGAGGGAAGGATGGGGGGCGAGGAAGCAGCTAATGTCTGATTGTCCTCAGGGATAATGGTGTAAGAAAGGTTGGGAACCACTGGTCTACACTCTGCTATTGTAGCCAGGTCTCGCTCACGTGCGTGATCTTCACCACCTTGTATGCCGACCAGAAGATTTTATGTAAGATATATGGTTCACTAAATTGATTACTAAAATATGTGTTTCTGGTGCGCAACCGGTAAGTACAACAGGAATCAACTGAGTACTCGATGTGTTTACCGATAGTAGCGAAAAATGTAGCGGGGCATGCAGTCGACGATTTGTATTCTAAGAAGGCTCGGGTTTTATTTTTATCACTCTATAGGCATTGTTCATATTATTGACTTTGGGAACCCTCAGAATGATTGGGAAAGGGAGACAAGGACGATATGCTGAGTGTGACTACTGCTGTCGAAGTCTATTGGTTGTAAGGCCGGTTTATTTCTTAACATTATAAACAAAATCTTTTTTGTGGCATAGTATCAATGAAACAAAAGTCTTGTATAACATGACATTTCGTACTAAAAATGATTCCTTAACCAGTAAATGTTAATGAAATTAGATGTGTGATTCTCAGCCCAGTTTATGAGGATATGGCGATCAAAATAGGTACCAGAGTCGGATGCACACACAAACCATTCATACTGGATGCATTCCCACGTTAAGGGAAATGGCTAGACCCTTGGTAGAACGTATTGGCCAAAAGTCATCCTTCTAAAGTAGAAAACACGGAAGGAAAACAGGGCTGGGTTGTGGGATGGAAGAAAAGCCGCTAAGTAAACCCAAACAATGGAAAATCCAGGATGGAATAACGATATGAGGATAGGATAGATTGATTGTTACTCACCACATAGAGGAGATATTGAGTCGCAGACAGGAACGACAGAAAGACTGCTTTACATTTGAGCTTTCGGTCAAAGAAGTAGAAAACACACATACATTCACGCAAGCACATCTCACACACATATGACGCACTGGTCAGAGACAGCGGTCATACGTGTGTCAGTTGCGCTTGCGAGAATGAGTGTGTGTGTTTTCTACTTGTTTAGTCGAAAGCTCAAATGCATTGCAGTTTTTTTTTCTCGTGCCTGTCTGCGACTCAACATCTCCTCTATGTGGCTAATGGCATTCTATCCTTTCCATAACGCTGGAGTAAAAGGAAATGCAAAATGCAATTAGGGAATAGTAAGGACATTAAAACTCTTAGCAAGTAAGACCCTTCATATTTACATTACAAATGCTACCTCAAGATCCCACGTCTCTCTCAAGACAAAACAAGACCGACGGAACTCTGCAATAAATTTGGTGTATTCATGGGGAAGGCGAATCCCGAAGACATGCTTGGGGAACACTACTGAACAGCCACGGAAGTCACCTGTTTGGAGTCATCAAAATATATGACTTCAAAACTGTGATGTCTGTGTACATGATGACAGTTATTGTACTATATGAAAAAAAACGTAAATTAGATACAAACTACGGCATGCACACACTTTATTCAACACGTAAACGCCACTACCGATATTCGGATTTAGGTTATGACATGTTCGATACCCCTGCCATCCTTGCCGATGACGCAGCGCAGACGAATAGCGAAGTTCTGTATGACCCGCTGAAGTGTCCGAACATCGATGCTGTAGATGACCTACTGAATGTCTGTTTTCAGCTCCGCAATGGTTTTGGGGTTATTGATGTGCATGTTGTCTTTAATACAGCCCCACAGAAAAGAGTCGCATGTACCCAGATCCGGAGAACATGGTGGCCAATCGAGGCCCATGCCAGTGGCCTCTGGGTACTCCAGAGCCAGAATGCGGTGCTCCTCCAGAATATCAAACACTCTCCTGTTTCGATGGGGTCGAGCTCCGCCTTCCATGAACCACATCTTGACGAGATCAGGGTCACTTTGGATAATGGGGATGAAATCATCTTCCAAAACCTTCACGTACCATTCAGTAGTCACGGTGCCATCGAGGAATATCGCACCAATTGTTCTGCAGCTGGGCATTGCACGCCACACAGTCACCCGTTAAAAAAGTTTTAAGAGACTTCTCGAGCGCGAAATGCGGATTCTTAGTCCCCAAATGCGCCAATTTTGCTTATTGACGAACCCATCCAAATGAACGTGGGCTTCGTCGCTAAACCAAATGATGCAAGTGCATACTAACTCCCAACCTGTCTGGTGGCCAACTGCGCAGTTTGAACACCCTTAAGCAAACCATTCAGAAGTTTTGACGATTTTATTTCCTATAGTTGTCACCCTGCAAAACGTACAAAACAGGGACTGAAACATGAAATTTGGAGTCTAATTTTTCTTATAACGCTTCAGATCTGCAGGAGACAAGAAGGAGATCTGCTCCAAACTTGGTGTAAAAAGTAAAACGAGCCATACACGTCTCAAAAATGCAGTCCTTCTCGTGAGTCCATTTGGGGCCTCGTCGCTCATTGACGATTACGAGAAAGTCTTTACATTGGTGGCTGAGCAAGAATATGGTACGCAGTTGTGCAAGGGGGGGAATAGTGATTCATAGGCCTCTGGCACCCTGAGAAGTCGCCACCTAATGTGAAATGATGGCTCGCTAGCCTCAGTTCAAACACTGGTCGTAAAGGCCAGAGTGCGCATCCAAATTCCTTCATGGTGCAGCACGTCCTCCATTTTTACATGCACCAATAACCAAATCAAGATCACATGAAGGCCCTGTAAAACTGTAGCTGACAAGTTAGGTCTTCTCCCATGAATTGGAGTTAAGACATTTTAAAATGTTAAGTGCATTTAGGGACCATATTTTCAGGTTTCTAAGCTGTGGCAACATGTACTGAGATCAAATGCGTCGCCCAGAAACCTGACCGAGTCTTGAAAAGTAAGAGCAGTGTCCACCATTCGCAACTAACGGAAGTTTCAAACAGAATGTGAATGGTTGAATGGAATGCACGCAGACTTCTCAGAGGAAAGTTTAAAGCCCTTCTTTTTCACTCATTCCCCCAACCGTTGAACAGTCAGTTGCAACTGATGAGTTGTTATTGCAAGGCTCAAGAAGGGACAAAATACAGAGAAGTCGTCAACAAACAAAGAACATTGAACTGGACGTTTAACAGCCAATGTGATACTATTAATAGCTGTGACAAAAACAGTCACATTTAAAGCACTACCTTGAAGGAAACTATTCTCCTGCTCAAAGCTATCATAGAGGACATCATCGACTCAGAACCTAAAACCGTGTGGTGAGAGGAAGGATGTACGAAGACGGGAAGACAACCTCGAAAACCCTATTCGTGAAGCTGCTCGAATATAATATGCCTCCAAGTACTGTCATGTTGCTGTTGTTGTGGTCTTCAGTCCTGAGACTGGTTTGATGCAGCTCTCCATGCTACTCTATCCTGTGCAAGCTTCTTCATCTCCCAGTACATACTGCAACCTACATCCCTCTGAATCTGTTTAGTGCATTCATCTCTTGGTCTCCCTCTACGATTTTTACCCTACACGCTGCCCTCCAATACTAAATTGGCGACCCCTTGATGCCTCAGAACATGTCCTACCAACCAATCCCTTCTTCTAGTCAAGTTATGCAACAAACTTCTCCCCAATCCTATTCAATACCTCCTCATTAGTTATATGATCTACCCATCTAATCTTCAGCATTCTCCTGTAGCACCACATTTCGAAAGCTTCTATTCTCTTCTTGTCCAAACTAGTTATCGTCCATGTTATACACTCCTGGAAATTGAAATAAGAACACCGTGAATTCATTGTCCCAGGAAGCGGAAACTTTATTGACACATTCCTGGGGTCAGATACATCACATGATCACACTGACAGAACCACAGGCACATACACACAGGCAACAGAGCATGCACAATGTCGTCACTAGTACAGTGTATATCCACCTTTCGCAGCAATGCAGGCTGCTATTCTCCCATGGAGACGATCGTAGAGATGCTGGATGTAGTCCTGTGGAACGGCTTGCCATGCCATTTCCACCTGGCGCCTCAGTTGGACCAGCGTTCGTGCTGGACGTGCAGACCGCGTGAGACGACGCTTCATCCAGTCCCAAACATGCTCAATAGGGGACAGATCCGGAGATCTTGCTGGCCAGGGTAGTTGACTTACACCTTCTAGAGCACGTTGGGTGGCACGGGATACATGCGGACGTGCATTGTCCTGTTGGAACAGCAAGTTCCCTTGCCGGTCTAGGAATGGTAGAACGATGGGTTTGATGACGGTTTGGATGTACCGTGCACTATTCAGTGTCCCCTCGACGATCACCAGTGGTGTACGGCCAGTGTAGGAGATCGCTCCCCACACCATGATGCCGGGTGTTGGCCCTGTGTGCCTCGGTCGTATGCAGTCCTGATTGTGGCGCTCACCTGCACGGCGCCAAACACGCATACGACCATCATTGGCACCAAGGCAGAAGCGACTCTCATCGCTGAAGACGACACGTCTCCATTCGTCCCTCCATTCACGCCTGTCGCGACACCACTGGAGGTGGGCTGCACGATGTTGGGGCGTGAGCGGAAGACGGCCTAACGGTGTGCGGGACCGTAGCCCAGCTTCATGGAGACAGTTGCGAATGGTCCTCGCCGATACCCCAGGAGCAACAGTGTCCCTAATTTGCTGGGAAGTGGCGGTGCGGTCCCCTACGGCACTGCGTAGGATCCTACGGTCTTGGCGTGCATCCGTGCGTCGCTGCGGTCCGGTCCCAGGTCGACGGGCACGTGCACCTTCCGCCGACCACTGGCGACAACATCGATGTACTGTGGAGACCTCACGCCCCACGTGTTGAGCAATTCGGCGGTACGTCCACCCGGCCTCCCGCATGCCCACTATACGCCCTCGCTCAAAGTCCGTCACCTGCACATACGGTTCACGTCCACGCTGTCGCGGCATGCTACCAGTGTTAAAGACTGCGATGGAGCTCCGTATGCCACGGCAAACTGGCTGACACTGACGGCGGCGGTGCACAAATGCTGCACAGCTAGCGCCATTCGACGGCCAACACCGCGGTTCCTGGTGTGTCCGCTGTGCCGTGCGTGTGATCATTGCTTGTACAGCCCTCTCGCAGTGTCCGGAGCAAGTATGGTGGGTCTGACACACCGGTGTCAATGTGTTCTTTTTTCCATTTCCAGGAGTGTACTTCCAGACATCGCTACGCTCCATACAAATACTTTCAGAAACGACTTCCTGACACTTAAATCTATACTCGATGTTAACAAATTTCTCTTCTTCAGAAACGCTTTCCTTGCCATTGCCAGTATACATTTTATATCCTCTCTACTTCGACCATCATCAGTTATTTTGCTCCCCAAATAGCAAGACACCTTTACTACTTTAAGTGTCTCATTTCGTAATCTAATTCCCTCAGCATCACCCGACTTAATTCGACTACATTCCATTATCCTCGTTTTGCTTTTTCTGATGTTCATCTTATATCCTCCTTTCAAGACACTAACCACTTCGTTCAACTGCTCTTCCAAGTCCTTTGCTGTCTCTGACAGAATTACAATATCATCGGCGAACCTCAAAGTTTTTATTTCTTCTCTGTGGATTTTAATACCCACTCCGAATTTTTCTTTTGTTTCCTTCACTGCTTGCTCAATATACAGATTGAATAACGTCTGGGATAGGCTACAACCCTGTCTCACTCCCTTCCCAATCGCTGCTTCCCTTTCATGCTCCTCGACTCTTATAACTGCTATCTGGTTTCTGTATGAATTGTAAATAGCCTTTCGCTCCCTGTATTTTACCCCTGCCACCTTCAGAATTTGAAAGAGAGTATTCCAGTCAACATTGTCAAAAGCTTTCTCTAAGTCTACAAATGCTAGAAACGTAGGTTTGCCTTTCCTTCATCTAGTTTCTAAGATAAGTCGTAGGGTCAATACTGCCTCACGTGTTCCAATATTTCTACGGAATCCAAACTGATCTTTCCCGATGTCGGGTTCTACTAGTTTTTCCATTTATCTGTAAAGAATTCGTGTTAGTATTTTGCATCCGTGACTTATTAAACTGATTGTTCGGTAATTTTCACATCTGTCAATACCTGCTTTCTTTGGTATTGGAATTATTATACTCTTCCCCTGTCTCATACATCTTGCTCACCACATGGTAGAGTTTTGTCAGGATTGGCTCTCCCTAGGCCTTCAGTAGTTCTAATGTAATGTTGTCTACTCCCGGGGCCTTGTTTCGACTCAGGTCCTTCAGTGCTCTGTCAAACTCTTCAAGCAGTATCGTATCTCCCATTTCATCTTCATCTACATCCTCTTCCATTTCCGTAATATTGTCCTCAAGTACATCGCCCTTGTATAGACCCTCTATATACTCCTACCACTTTTCTGCTTTCCCTTCTTTGCTTAGAACTGGGTTTCCATCTCAGCTCTTGATATTCATGCAAGTGGTTCTCTTTTCTCCAAAGGTCTCTTTAATTTTCCTGTAGGCAGTATCTATCTTACCCCTCGTGAGTTAAGCCTCTACATCCTTACATTTGTCCTCTAGCCATCCCTGCTTAGCCATTTTGCACTTCCTGTCGATCTCAATTTTGAGACGTTTGTATTCCTTTTTGCCTGCTTCATTTACTGCATTTTTATATTTTCTCCTTTCATCAGTTAAATTCAATATTTTTTCTGTTACCCAAGGATTTCTACTAGCCCTCGTCTTTTTGCCTACTACATCCTCTGCTGCCTCCACTACTTCATCTCTCAAAGCTACCCATTCTTCTTCTACTGTATTTCTTTCCCCCATTCCTGTCAATTGTTCTCTTATGCTCTCCCTGAAACTCTGTACAACCTCTGGTTCTTTCAGTTTATCCAGGTCCCATCTCCTTAAATTCCCACCTTTTTGCAGTTTCTTCCGTTTTAATCTACTGTCATAGGGCCCCCGAATGTAAAACAAAATAGCCGGTAGGTGATGCTGGTGCACAAATGCCTGTTGTGTAGCCGTTTCCTGGAGGGGCATTTTATCAATGGTGGAGCGATACCTCGTGAATCTGCACTAGAATCGATGAAGGAGAAGACTCGATCTAAGACCCAAACAAGGTGACAGTTGACCATTCGCTCCAACGTCTTTCAGATGCATCTATTGAGGGCAATACTACGGCATCTACTTGGGCATGTGCCAGAGATGGGTTGTTCGCAAACGAACTTACTAGAGAGAACAGGACCGAGGGACTTTTTCTGAGGAACGGTCGTTCACTATCCATTTCGGCTGCGGACGGGTCTCGCTCCCAGAAAGGTCGCTGCGGGTTTCATTCCAGGAAACGGTCCTGGTTGGAACTCTCGTGGCATGTCTTATTCCAGGAAAAGCGCAGCTTGTCTTGTTTCAGCCGCGCTTCCGTCTCGTTCTTTTTCGGGTAGGCTCTCGTTCCAAATTCCGTTTCAGCTTTTTTATAATTATGTAACTTACATAAAAATTAAGTTGTATGTAACACATACAGTTTTTCACATAGAAAACAAAGAAAACTACTTATCTCTTCCTCATTTTGATCAACTGTGGAACTCGTATTTATCAAAAGACAAGTGGTTGTTGGCTTTCTGCTGTTATTTTTCGACTTTTTAGGTTCCATCTGCTAGACTTAACTACTAGTCTTTAAGGTAATTTTATATCGTTTTCTTGATTGTAGTGCAAGAAAGTTTATATAAAACTTGCGATTTTCTCATTTCTTCCAAAAATAAATCATCACACTTAGGGAGTTCCTTATTTTTCAAGTTTGATTGTTTCCTTGTGTTGCCCCATAGTTTGGCTTCTTCGCACAAAAGATAGTTGCTCGTGATTAGGCTCTGCAGGAAAACGGGAAGGGGTGCTTCTCAATTTGAAGAATCGTAGATTGGCATAAAATCGTATTTACTTTTTATCTCAAAAAATATTATTCAGAAATGCCCTTTTAGCGAAAAACTTTATTACTCTCATCTTAATTTTTAATATATTGCTGCGCTGACTTTAATAATACAACCTAAAACCTACTACTAATTAATCGTGTGAGCTAAATATGACGAGACAATCATATTTTCTTTTTTTTTAACATACTTATTCTTTATTTGCCCTGAAACCCTAAGTGGATACCCAGACACAACCTAAAGTCTATATAGCTTCTATTCCTAATTTTTTAACTTATTTGTTACTAGTTTCCATAAACTTGATGCCTGTCCCATCGGATAATTTACAACGTTTAGTTTGGTAACTAGTTGAAGAGCGTAGCCATCTTCTTTTAAATGTCATCGTGAAGAACCTGTCTTAAGGAACTTGTCACTCAAAGCAGAGTGTTCAAATATATACTTATTTTATTACAAACGAGCAGTTCAGTCTCATTAGTCATCATTTTTTGGACTGGATCGATTCCTACTTGACTCCTTATGTAACTTCTTCTGTTGGTTTGCTCCACGATTCCGTGATTGTTTTAATTTTTGATTCTGAAGATTAAGGCGACATAACAAGGGCCAGGAGCCTTAAATGATATTTCAGTATTTGCAAAACCACTCACGGGATATTGTTATCGAAACCTGATGTTTGCATATGGAGTTTGAAAGAATTCTGAAATCCAAATACGACGTTTTCGCTTTTGGAGTGGCACAGGATCATCTTCGAAATACTTAGCTGTAAAGAAAATACAAGCAGAACGAATCACAGTCTGTTCTTGTGGTCGCAATTCAGCTTTATCAAGGAACATAAAGTTTTTAAATACGTAAATGGTTTTCGCCATCCGCCTTGCATGATGGTTCCCTTTGGAGCATGGAAATATACTCTATGAGATGGTTCTTCGGTAATAGAATTCGCAGTTAATTAAAAACTACCAATATAGCAGTTTCATATATCTTACGCTTGCAAGCTAAATACAAGAGATCTTTTTCCAAAACGTGTTCAGTGAAAACGCACGAACCTCTAAAAGGAGCCGTATTTTATGGCGTTGTAATAGAGACTAACGATTTAACAGAAAAGCCGTTCAATACGAGTTTCACGAATAACTTTTTCCTGACTTTTTCCGCAGTAAGTTAACCGACCCAAATATGCGTAATATTAGCAGCATTGAACTCGTAGTGGATTTTTCATTTCTTTTCTATTCAAAGACGTTTATCTGTAAAATTTACCGAAATATGCGTAAAATTAGCAGCATTGAACTCGTAGTGGATTTTTAATTTCTTTTCTTTTCAAAGACGTTTGTCTGTAATATTCATGTTTTAAGTAGGCCTACTTTAAAAGTAGTTTACTCTTCGCTCAGAAGTTCTTTTTCTCAAATAACTGCTGACAGCACCATGTGTGTACCTTGGGACGCTTTTCAACAGTTGGCCGATCAAAAACTGATATTTTTTGATTGTAAACATTTTCAAATCAATTACCTGTGCTTTTCGTCAAGGTTTCCAAAAAAGAAGCCATGTTTCTTTTCCTTGTTACGTTTCGACGATCTTTATGTAATTCCTGCTATTTGCTGATCCAAACTTTCTAATTTTAATATGCAGTTTCTCGGTAATTGTGTCGGAAACCGTTAATTTTCCAAAGAAATCTTCACTTCCCACACAGTATGACACTTTAATGCGTAGCTATTTTACACATCCGCAAATTGTAAAAGAAAACTCTTCATATTGGTTTGACAGATAATGGTTTACTCCCAGTTATTTCACGCTAGTAATGCCCACACAAAAATATATATAATTTTCTGCAAAAGAACTGAAAACCAAGACACTGTACTTGGCACGCCTACAAGCTTCCCCCGAAAGTGCAAGTAGTCTACACTTAGCCGTGCTCAAATCAGCACTTGTATAATTAGGAAATCTGCCCAAATCGTAAAAGTATTTCAGTCCCGACGCATTCACTGCACTTTTATATGCTAATTTTTTGCATAAAGCGGAACGTGCCTAACGCGGAAACGGAAAGCAAATTTTAGAACATACTTAATAATTCATTGTATAATGCGGAAAAGAGCCCATACGGTGCTACTGTACTACAGTTCATTAGTTATTCACGACTATACAATGACATTACTTTTAACACCTCTGTTAAGCGGCGCAAAACCAAGAAAGAGGTTCAGCGCAGCGCGGTGCTTCGTCAGCGCTCTGTTTGTTGACTTTCTCGTTTTCCTCATTATTAGCGCACGCCGGCCCATATAGGAACATTGTTGCCCATCTACCAACACTCTGCTGCAATGTGCGCAATGAAAGAGGTGGATATTGTGCCGTTAAACAATGGTTTTGCCCGGCAAGGTGATTATTTTCTGCCAGTTTCAGTTGACTAGTAGCACTTTACGAGATACAGTAACATGATGACGAACAAACTGTATGTTTGTCGTTAACACTTACTGAAAAGATTAATGTATTCGAGGCGAGCGAGAAAAATAATCTGTCTGTTCGCGAAATTATGTTGTGTTTCAAATGTGGTAAAACACAAATTTATGAGACTTTAAGAAGCAAGGATAAGATTCGGGACGAATGGATGAAAGGGAACGGGCAGATGAAATGAAAGGCGAAGAAGGCCGGAAATGAAGAAATTAACTTGCCCTTATCTGGACCCATGTTGCAGAGTGAGGCTCTGAAAGTCGCTAAAGAGCTTGTAATTACGGAGTTTAAGGCATCCACAGGATGGCTGGACAGTTTCAAAGCTAGGCACAACATCGTGTGGAATAAAGTGTGAGGGGAAGCTAAGGATGTGCAGGAAAATGTAGCAACAGAATGGAAGACAATAGTCCAACTTAATTGTGAATTATGACCTGAAAGACGTGTTCAACGCCGATGAAACGGGACTGTTTTTTCGCGCGCTACCTTCAAAATCGCTAGCAATTCGAGCTGAAAAGTGCACCGGCGGAAAAATGTCCAAAGAAAGAATCACTATACTACTGTGTGGAAACATGTTAGGTGAAATGGAGAAGCCACTGGTGATTGGAAAGGCGGCAAAACAGCGTTGTTTCAAAAACATAGACGTCAGTAAGCTTCCAGTCACATGGCGAAGCAATAAAACGGCGTGAATGGTGAGTGGTCTTATGGAAGAACGTCTGGGTTCTTTCAATGCCAAAACGAAGAAGGGAAATCGCCAAGTTCTCCTTTTCCTAGACAATGCAACCTGCCACCTGAAAGTAACATTATCAAACGTGAAATTGGCTTCGTTCCCCCCAGGTTCCACCAGCCTCACACAACCCATGGACCAGGGGTTTATTTACACATTCAAGTGTCAATATAGGCGATTACCGATGCATTCACTTATTCTTAGTGTTGAAGAAGCCAAAAGTGCGTTTGTTCTTGCACCGTCAGTTTCTATCCTGGGTGCGGTAAATTGGATTGGCTTGGCAGTAAAACTCGAAACTTGTTAGCAAGTGCTTCAACAAAGCGGGGTTTTGTAGGTCAAGAACAAGATGCTTCTGTGGCCATCGAAGTTCAAGAAAATACTGCAGCAATTCATGTAGTGCAGATCATTACATTCGAAGTGATGACTTTCTGTCAACTCACTCCACTTTCACTTCAGCAACAGATGTAACAGAAATCAGCAACACAGAGGATGATAAAGAAGAAACAAAGGAAGAAGAAGAGAAGCGAAATCATGTCTCTAGAAAAATTAATACCCCTGAAGAAACCATTGCATGCATGAACGATGTTATGCAATTTGCAGCACGCACAAATTCTCCCAACTTGTTGGAACTATTTTATGGTGCAAAAAATTGTCTAGAAAAAACAATTTTGAACAGGAAATTAAAATAAGCTTCCCTCCTTGATATGTGGCGAAACAAGTGAAATGTAAAGCAAATAAACATAGGAATAATATGTATGTACAAACAATAACATACGAATTTAAAGTTCAGCCGACCGAAGTGGCCGTGCGGTTAAAGGCGCTACAGTCTGGAACCGCAAGACCGCTACGGTCGCAGGTTCGAATCCTGCCTCGGGCATGGATGTTTGTGATGTCCTTAGGTTCGTTAGGTTTAACTAGTTCTAAGTTCTAGGGGACTAATGACCTCAGAAGTTGAGTCCCATAGTGCTCAGAGCCATGAATTTAAAGTTCGAGTAAAAATGCCTTGTTATCTATTAGTGTAATAGTCCAGTGTTCTGTTGTCCAATATACAGTAAATGAACGTCTACTTTGCGAGAGTGAAGGTACGTAAATACAGTACATGCATAATTAAAAATTTTTGCTGTACTTTAGTGCATGATATCTGACAAACTTTACGTAGCCCAGTGAATTTTGTGTAATCCGGAAACTTGTCCAATTTGGAAAATTATTTTAGTTCCAGGCGATTCCGTTTTGTGCAAGTTTTACTGTACTACTCCCTGTAAACATTTTATTAAAGAGACCGATAAATAAATTATATATTAATACGAAACTCTTGTTATAATTTTACGCGGACGTTCTCACGAATAATGCACGGCACGGACCTGAACTGCCACACGCAAGTTTTTTGTGGTCAAGTCCACCGAAACTACGAGTGCCCACCGCTGTCTGTTGACGCTTCTCCCCTCTCTGTACCGTACGCCCACACCCCTCCTTGATAATGCATACATCCTGTCCTGGCTGATATCGACCTCCATTCGCTGATAGTAGCAATTCCAGTTGGATATAACTCCTTCTGCCCTTCTGTCGCATTTCCACGTCGACCTATCTTACTGAACCATACAAACCCACTGGCACAAACACAACATTTCACTGCTATGGCTTATTTCAGTAGTGTATATCGTACTCCACCATCTAAAGCGCTCCGAAGAGGGTTCAGTGAACAGAGTTCTTATGGTCGAAGCGTCATTTTTAGAAAAGAAATTCACAATAACTGAAGAAATACATATTATGTAGAATATTACCAAAGCTTGTCACTGGATGTAAAAAAAAAGCCATATGGAGATGATATACAGATCAGAAGTAATTTTGACATCTAAATACACTCCTGGAAATTGAAATAAGAACACCGTGAATTCATTGTCTCAGGAAGGGGAAACTTTATTGACACATTCCTGGGGTCAGATACATCACATGATCACACTGACAGAACCACAGGCACATACACACAGGCAACAGAGCATGCACAATGTCGGCACTAGTACAGTGTATATCCACCTTTCGCAGCAATGCAGGCTGCTATTCTCCCATGGAGACGATCGTAGAGATGCTGGATGTAGTCCTGTGGAACGGCTTGCCATGCCATTTCCACCTGGCGCCTCAGTTGAACCAGCGTTCGTGCTGGACGTGCAGACCGCGTGAGACGACGCTTCATCCAGTCCCAAACATGCTCAATGGGGGACAGATCCGGAGATCTTGCTGGCCAGGGTAGTTGACTTACACCTTCTAGAGCACGTTGGGTGGCACGGGATACATGCGGACGTGCATTGTCCTGTTGGAACAGCAAGTTCCCTTGCCGGTCTAGGAATGGTAGAACGATGGGTTCGATGACGGTTTGGATGTACCGTGCACTATTCAGTGTCCCCTCGACGATCACCAGTGGTGTACGGCCAGTGTAGGAGATCCCTCCCCACACCATGATGCCGGGTGTTGGCCCTGTGTGCCTCGGTCGTATGCAGTCCTGATTGTGGCGCTCACCTGCACGGCGCCAAACACGCATACGACCATCATTGGCACCAAGGCAGAAGCGACTCTCATCGCTGAAGACGACACGTCTCCATTCGTCCCTCCATTCACGCCTGTCGCGACACCACTGGAGGCGGGCTGCACGATGTTGGGGCGTGAGCGGAAGACGGCCTAACGGTGTGCGGGACCGTAGCCCAGCTTCATGGAGACGGTTGCGAATGGTCCTCGCCGATACCCCAGGAGCAACAGTGTCCCTAATTTGCTGGGAAGTGGCGGTGCGGTCCCCTACGGCACTGCGTAGGATCCTACGGTCTTGGCGTGTATCCGTGCGTCGCTGCGGTCCGGTCCCAGGTCGACGGGCACGTGCACCTTCCGCCGACCACTGGCGACAACATCGATGTACTGTGGAGACCTCACGCCCCACGTGTTGAGCAATTCGGCGGTACGTCCACCCGGCCTCCCGCATGCCCACTATACGCCCTCGCTCAAAGTCCGTCAACTGCACATACGGTTCACGTCCACGGTGTCGCGGCATGCTACCAGTGTTAAAGACTGCGATGGAGCTCCGTATGCCACGGCAAACTGGCTGACACTGACGGCGGCGGTGGACAAATGCTGCGCAGCTAGCGCCATTCGACGGCCAACACCGCGGTTCCTGGTGTGTCCGCTGTGCCGTGCGTGTGATCATTGCTTGTACAGCCCTCTCGCAGTGTCCGGAGCAAGTATGGTGGGTCTGACACACCGGTGTCAATGTGTTCTTTTTTCCATTTCCAGGAGTGTATTTAATTAGCATGCTGGCAACGATTTTCCATCGCAACATTTTTCGTAAAAGTTGAAGCCAAACATTTAACGCGAAGCGAAATTCTCAACTGGAAATATGCTTATAAATACCTCCAAGATTTATGTAGAAACTCTTCGTTAGGTACTGTCTCAACTTGAACGACCAAGATGACAATAACAAACAATAAGTATTGATAAACACGAAGCTTATAAGGTTTTTCACCTAGGGAAGCCGGGAACTGGCGTAAAACCACATGTAGGATATTAGTCTGGCTTCTGTGGAGAATATTATGACAAAAATTAAGGTGGGTTGTGAAACTGCTGTAATAATTATCTTAAAGTTAGAAGCGTGTGAAAAATATACAGTAAATAATGTACAAAATAATATGGGAAAATCGAAAACAAATTGTTTAAAGGAGACAGTTTCCCGAAACATAGACGAGTACCGTGATTGGTTTTCTTCACAAGACTGGTGGCGGGTAATACAGTACACAAAAAACCATGGACATCACAACGTTCTCGCCAAAACGTACAGTAAATTCACTCTATGAAGAAAACAACTGCTTTTGATGATACAGTGGAAGAAGCTTGAGTTAGAAAGGGAAGTACTGTACAGCATGGCTTGGAAGTCACGAACAATGTTATAAAACAGAGCAACGAGTGTCAACACCCAGTTGATCTGGGATTAATAGTTTTTCCGATGGCTTTTGGACTCTCTTGAGGAACAAGACGTTAACTAGTTTACTGGGGAATATAATCATCAGTGCTACAGCTTCCATTAGAATTCTTCAGGGTAGTGAGAAATTCAGGGAGAATTGAGACTAGAAGATACAACTTCCCTGAATTTGTTCACAACAGTCCTATAGGAAGCCTGCAGATCATTAAATGTTAGCGTAAGAAACGGATGTGTAAAAATCCTCACGCTACAGTCTGGAATCGAGCGACCGCTACGGTCGCAGGTTCGAATCCTGCCTCGGGCATGGATGTGTGTGATGTCCTTAGGTTGGTTAGGTTTAATTAGTTCTAAGTTCTAGGCGACTGATGACCTCAGAAGTTAAGTCGCATAGTGCTCAGAGCTATTTGAACCATTTTTTGAAAAATCCTCAGAAGCGCTTTTGGCAACATGTAACAGGGGTTTTTGAAACTATGTTTCTGACATGTTTATAAAGGAAAAGTTACAATGACTGTGTATATTCAAGTTTGATTTATGGTGGTTAGATCTTGATTTTAATGTGAAAATTATACAGAAATAAATGTTCATTCAGTGATCAAGGGGCAATGCACATTCAAAATCACAAAGATGGTCAGAAAAACACACAAATATGTCTTGGGAAATGTAGCGATGATGTTAGCAAAATGGCATAGAGACAGGTAACACCTGTAGCCAAATTTATAATCGATAGATAGGTGAAGGAAGTTCTTTGCCGCTCTTGAAGAGATAAAAAAAGACTGAGATGGTGACTTAATGGCACTCAGATAAGAGACTTACAGAACACGCAAAGCAACATAGATGCATTCGCTGAAGGCCATGAAGCGTGGAAAAGTCTAGAGAAGACCCTGTTCAGCATTTGATGTCATATGCTTTATAGCAATGACGACCATGATCAAAAGATAGCATGTTAAAGGCTGTTACGTCGAAATCTCACACAGAACCCTACATAACAGGATAAATTCTATGCATAAATTGTTTTGAGCTTATGTTGTTGTTTTCAAAATGACAACGTAAATAAAACTGTTTTTAAATGTAGCAATAAATTCCTCTAAGAAATATCTCTACTGAAAAGTAAGAATAATAATTCTAAGGTATCTGATGAGGCCAAACAAAATGTGTAGTTTTCTTGTATTTATGTTGGTACTGTTTCCGTTATTTTGCTGAGCGATCGACGATTTTTACACATACTAGGGACGTCCAATAAGCAATGCAACACCTTCTTTTTCGGCCATGTTCGGTTGAAGAAATGCGGAATTTGTTATGGGACGTTTGTGGAACATTCCTGCTTCAGTCCCTAAAGTTCCATGAAGTTCCGATAGTTGGCGGACTATACGTAGCCTTCAAAATGGCGTCTGTAACGGAAGTGCGTTCCAAGCAGAGAGCTCTCATTAAGTTTCTTTCGACGAAAAACCAGGGCATTGCAGATATTCAAAGGCACTTGCAGAATGTCTACGGAGACCTGGCAGTGAACAAAAGGGGCAAGGCGCCGGGCACCATCGCAACAATATCGCGCAAGCCTGTCCGATCCCCCGCGTGCCGGAAGGTCGCACATAGCTGTGACACCTGCAATGTCGGAATGCGTGGACACTCTCATTCGAGCTGATCGACGGATCAGAACCAAATACCTCACTGCAGAACTAACGTCTCTGTTGATAGCGTTGACACACTCGTCCATCATCTGGAGTACTCAAATGCGTGTGCGCGCTGGTTTCCTCATCGCCCATCAGAAGACCATAAAGAGCAACGAAGGACAATCTGTGCGGAATGGCTTGCGCATTACGAGGCTGATCGTGACAACTTTTTGTGCAAAATGGTCACAGTCGATGAAATATGAATTGATCACTTCGATCGGAAACAAAACGGCAATCCACGGAGTGGCGCCACACTACCTCTCCTCCGAAGGAGAAGTTCAAAGCTGCACCCTCGATCGTTAAAGCCATTGCGAAGGTCTTCTGGGGCAGTGAAGGAGTTTTCTGTTTGATGTCCTCCCTCGTGATGCAACGATCAACTGTGAAATGTACCCTGCTAATCTCAGAAAACTGAAGAGACGACTTCAGCGTGTTCGTCTCCACAAAAATGCAAACGAACTTCTCCTCAAGGCCTCGCACAAGTCTGCGCACCCGAGAGAAGGTCACAAAATTTCACTGGACTGATCTACCTCACCCACTTTACGGCCTGGATTTCCCATCTTCCGACTTCCCTCTGTTTGGGCCAATGAAGGGTGCTCTCAGGAGGATGCGAGTACGTGGATGATGTGGAGGTTATTGATGCAGAAAGACGTTGGCTCTCACATGGAGCAGTAGAGTGGTACCACGCAAGAATACAGGCCCTCGCAGGAAAGTGACGTAAAACCGTCGCATTGAACAGGAGATTATGCTGAACAATAAAGTTTTGTGGCCAAAAGATTGGGGAATAATATGGTGTACTGAAATCTTGAATGAAAGCAACCTGCTGTCAGAAGTAAAATGTATTGCATTACTTATGGAATGTCCCTCATAGTTTCCTTACGTGTATATCTAGTAATATCTATTTCTGCTACCGAAAGGTCATTTCTCTCTGTCTGAAGATGTGTGAGTGTGTGTCATTAACAACCATTACAGTTTCATAAATGCCATTTAACTGAAGTAATGGTACAATTTATGTACATTAGGTGAACTTAGTGGTTCTCCAGATTTTATTGTTCCCCATTCCGAGGATTTCTCTTATTTCTGTGTTTCATTTAGTCACTCCTCTCCTTTATGTTGCGCAGATAAGGTTTTATCTCTATGTGGGGTAACGTAGATGCAATAAAATTTAATTTCCAGTAGAATTTTGTGGTTTACATAATAAAAGGCCAGAGAAAAGTAGCAGAAAATACCAATAGGATTATATTTGTTATTTAGCTCATCAAGATCTTCATTTGTGAGTTGATACACAGATTGATCAGTGGAATATTGTTTATGAAAGCAAAACTGAGTGACATTAGTAAATTAGCTAACTAACTAAGTATGCTGTGAAAAAGAGGTAGGATTCTATTATGATGAAGACGACAGTTCAAACCTGCTTCCAGCCATTCTGATTTAGATCATTTCCCTAAATCACTTAAGTCAAATGCTGGGATGCTTCCTCTGAAAAGCCACCGCTGATTTCCTTCCCCATCCTTCCATAATCCGTGTTGATGTCGTTTTGTCATTTACGTAAGAAAGGAATATAAGTAGCTGAACTTAGATGTAAGAGCACAAGGGGGCGGAGATCTCTTATGAACAGCACGTTGCAAGGCATCCCAGATATGCTCAATAATGTTCAGTCTGGGGAGTTCGGTGGCGAGCAGAAGTGTTGAAACTCAGAAGAGTGCCCCTGGAGACACTCTGTAGCAATTCTCGACGTGTGGGGTGTCACATTGTCCTGCTGGAATTGCCCAAGTCCATCGGAATGCACAATGGACGTGAATGGATGCAAATGATCAGACAGGATGCTTACGTACGTTCACCTGTCAGAGTTGTATCTAGACGTATCAGAGGGTCCCATATCAGTCCAACTGCACACGCCCCACACTATCACCGAGCCTCCACCAGCTTGAACAGTCTTCTGCTGACGTGCAGGATCCATGGATTTCTACTGTTGATCCATACCCGTACACGTCCATGCGCTAGACACAATTTGAAACGAGGCTCGTCCGACCAGGCAACATGTTTCCAGACACCAATAGTCCAATGTCGGTGTCGACGGGCCCTGGCGGTGCCTAAAGCTTTGTGTCGTGTTCAAATGTGTGTGAACTCCTAAGGGACCAAATTGCTGAGGTCATCGGTCCCTAGACTTAGACACTACTTAAACTAACTTATTCTAAGAACAACACAGACACCAGTGCCCAAGGGAGGACTCCAACCTCAGGCGGGAGGATCTGAACAATCTGTGACATGGCGCCTCAAACCGCACGGCCACTCCGCGCGAATTTGTGTCGTGCAGTCATCAGGAGTACACGGGTGGGCCTTTCGCTCCGAAAGCCCATATCGATGATGTTTTGTTGAATGTTCGCACGCGAGACACTTGTTAATGGCCCAGCATCGAAATCTGCAGCAATTTACGTCACTTTGAACGAATCTCTTCAGTCGTCGATGGTCCTGTTCTTGCAGGATCGTTTTCCGACCGCAGCGGTGTCGGAGATTTGATGTTTTATTGGATTCCTGATATTCACGCTACACTCGTGAAATGGTCGTACAGGAAAGTCCCCACTTTATGCTGTGTCCCATCGCTCGTGAGCTGACTACAACACCACGTTCAAACTCACTTAAACCTTGATAACCCGCCATTTTAGTAGCAGTAAACGATCTAACAACTGCGCCAGACACTTGTTGTCTTATGTAGGCGTTACCGACCGCAGCGCCGTACTCTGACTTGTTTACAATCTGTATATCTCAATACATTTGCCTATACCAGTTTCCTTGGCGTTTCCGTGTAGAACCACGTGCATGTGAGTTAATTTTGAAAATGTGATTGTTACCGAATACAGGTCTCCGTGGCAATTTTGTATGAATGTTTTGATGGATTATTGTGCGGTCTGTCAGACAGAAGGAAGGTCTTACTCACGTTTAGTGATTTTGATGTAAGTTTCTTGACGGAACCTGTCAGAAAAAGTGATCAAGAGGTGCTATTAACAACTTATAATTTAATATCAGTCATAAGTTTCCCTACTCAAATAGCTCAAGATAGCAGTTTTCTTATAAATAGTGTATTCATACAATAAATGGGAGTTAGAGAGACGCATACCTGTCCTGCAGTAAATGGATTGACAGATCACGATGCACAGTTAGTTACATTACATAATTTAGCTCCTTGTACAGTTCAGAAAGATATTAAGAAAACTGTAAGGTTGATTATTGACTGCAGTTTTTAAAGAAAGAATGAGGAATATTGACTGGGAGGAGTTAATCCTAGCTATAAATTCGACATATTTCTTAATTAGTTGGTACCCATTTTTTGAAGTAGTTTTCCCTAAGAGATAGTTAAATATGATAATGAGAAGTCATTAAAGACCCTTTGGCTTACCATATGTATCAATATCTCTTCACAGCGAAACAAGAACTTCTAAAAATAGCCAGAACAAGTAAATATCCAGAAACACTTTCACAGTACTGCTTACTGTGCTGCATGCAATGCAGATTTGCGGTTAGTTTCGCTGGATAGCGTACTGTGGATTGACATTTCAAATTTGGACACCATCAATTAAATGTTTTTTAGTGTTTGTCATTTTTAGAAGGTTCTCTAAATTATTTGTGTTTGTAATTGTTACATGTTCTACAATATTCGATGTTTATATAAGAGCAGGACTCTCTGTGTGTCTGTAGATCATGCTTTCAGATTTCGATTTAACCGTAATTATGACATGACAAAATCGTAAACAGAGCTGTAACATGTTAAGGAAAGTTTCAAAAAAGCCCAAAAATATGCTAGTTTTGTATGAAATTGGCAGATCAGACAATAAATCAAAATCAAAGAGGAATTTTCTTGAAAGATAGAAAAGGAAGTCATAGAGTATAATATTACTTCTATCAAAGAGGAGAGGAGCACTGTAACAGGCAGTTCATGTGTAGCAGATATTTTTAATAATTAATTTCTAAAAATAGAGGACAAAATTAGTGCAGATAGTTCAGAAGAGGAGATGGAATAAAACACTGAAAAAGTAATAGAGAGGACATTTACTGAAATAAAAGTTAATCTCACATACCCGTAATAAATAAAGAAGATGATAATGTCTGTAAAAGTTTAAGGGTCATGTGGGCTGGATAATATCTCAGATAAGCCATTAAAACGTTGTGACCCTGTAATATGTAATATTTTCAGTCATTTCTGTAAATGTATCATTAAGTCAAGGTGATTCCCCAGACAAATTGAAATATGCCATAGTTAGGTCTCCCTACAGAAAGGTTGACTCAACAGATGTGAGCAACTACCGTTCATTGTCACTCCTTACATCATTTTCCAAAATTTTTGAGAAGTTAGTATTTTCCAGGGTTGTTACTTCGCCAGTTACACTTTGGATTTCAACAGTACCAGTCTACTGAGTCAGCCATTTTCACGTTTACTGAACACATAACAAATTTTTTAAATTATAAAATATTACCAGCTGGGATCTGCTGTTACTTATTGAAGACGTCTGATTGAATCAATCACATAATTATATTTGAGGAATTAAGTTTTTACAAAATATTTAGTTCAACACATCCCTAGTTTAGTTCTTATTTTGGAAACAGAATGCAGAATGTTACTCTAGCTGTTTGAGTAACATGAAGAGAGTCTACATCAGCTGTGTGAGAAAGTGCAAAGGTTCGATCATTGGCCATTATTGTTTATGCTTTATTTTAGTTATCTGACATGTTATTTGAATCATGTGGCAGAATTAGTAATATTTGTAGAGTATACAAGCATTGTTCTGAAGTGAAGTGATGAAGCATCAATAGAGGAAATAAGAAATGGTGTTCCTGTTTTAGTTACTGCTCGGTTTTGTACAAATGAGTTGGTTTTAAGTTTTGACAAACGCAGGTCATCCGGTTTTGTACAATCAAAAATAGCCCATCTCCTATTAAGACAGCATGCCAACCAGAAATAATGAACAGCGCAAAAAATTCTGATTTCTTAGGTATGAACATCGAAAACTGTAAGTGAAAAACAATATCCCTGACTTCCTAAAACATTTAGATTTGGATGCTTTTCAAGTAAGGGTACTTGTCACTCATCAGTGTGCAGAAGTCAGTAATTTAACTACTGTATCTGACGAAAAAGTGAAGCGCCCAGTAGACATGATGGATGTCAATGTAACTTTGTAAATTTACACATCATCGGTGGGTATGTAAACGATTAGAGATTCAATTCTCTTTGACAGGTAGAACGACCACCAGAGTTCATTAGTGTTGTTCGTGTTCAGTGTAGGCCACATAAAAGGCATGGACAATGTCAGATGTCAAGCGATCACATTATGAACATGGAGATGCCACATATACATATGAGAAAGTGTTATCAACACATGACAAAGTTTGGAAGGTGGTCCTTGTGGGTCTCCATGTGGCCAGCTGGTCGAATGGTACAATATCTGATTTGTAACATATACTGATGTAACACGGACACAATGTTAGGACTGTATGGCAAAGTGAGCGTAGCGTGATCATCTCAAGGTTCTGGTCGACCATGTCTGATCTCCACTAAGAAGGATTCCAGTATTGTGCACCAAGTACATCATAACTCTACTCCACACTTGCGGCTGCCATCTGCAAACAAGTAACATGCTCCCTGCACCATTCTGTGGCTTCCTGCTCCATTTGTCAGAGATTAACTGCAGTCGGACTAGGAAATTACCATACCATGCACTGGATATCATTAACATCACAGTATAAATGGCTGTATCTAGAGTGATGCTGTGACTGGAAAGTGTGGAATGCTGGTGAATGGCGTCACATTGTGTTTAGTGATGAATTGTGGTTCAGAAGTAGCCCAGGCAACCATCATTAGCAAGTACGGCGGCAGCCTGGAGAGAGGTCACATTCTTCCAAAGTTTCTGAGAAGTACGATGCTGGTACTCTTAGTGTTGTAGTGCAGGAAGGAGTCGGACATGTCTTCAAGTTACTACTGGTAGTGATTGAGGAAGTTCTGATGGCACAACGGTATGTCATGAACATCCTGCATCCTTGTGTGTTACATCTCACATAGCAGATCCATGGTGCCATTTTTAACAAGAAAATGCTCGCCCACACGTGATATATAGATCTATGAGCTGGCTGTGTGATGCTGAGGTAGTCCTGTGGCCAGCAAGATCCTCAGATTTGTCTCGCAAAGGACATGTGTGGGACCAGGTCTGACATCAACGCTGTCCAAGCGCCAGCATCCAGGATGTCAAGGACCAGTTACAACAAACTTTTTGGATTCTGGCCAACTGCAGCTGTTGAAAGGCATGATGTCAGGAAGAACTCTGCTAACAGCTTGTGAAATTGTTATTTATTAAAACACAACCACTTTCGTGGCCTAAAGCCACATCAGCAGATGCAACCTACATGGTAAAAAGCAAAGCACAGCATCACTACATTTTGTGGGTATTAACATTAATAAAGAAATGTGTAAAATATACTCACAACATTGAAAGATCAAATGCATACCCATTGCTTCTTGTCAAAATGTATTATTCAGAGCATGTCATCAATACTATGGCGAGTGTAAGCTAAAGAAGATGTGCTCCACTCTTTAAAATTTGCCTGCATCACTTTCACCATAGGGCAGCTCGGAGAGGGGCCTTCTCTTTGTCTTTCGGGCAGGCTACTTATGCTTTGCTCCACACTGAGATGCCCTGCAGTGCCAGTGATCCAAGCACATCTTAAAGACTGGAGCAAACTTCTTTAGCTTACACTCGCCATAGTATTGACGACATGCTCTGAATAGTGCATTTTGACAAGGAGCGATGTGCATGTTTTTGATCGTTTAACGTTGTGAGTATGTTTTAGACATTTCTTTATTAATTTTATTAGCCACAAAATGTGGTGACGCTGTACTTCGCTTTTTACCTTGTAGGTTGCACCTGATGATGCGGCTTTAGACCAAGAAACCGGTAATGTGTTAACAAACAACTGTTTTACCCGCCGTTAGTAGAGTTTTTCCTAACATCATAGCAGTTACAACAGTTTTGGGCCACAGTTCCTCAGCAGACGATATAATCGCTTTATGACACCTACTCTGCACATGCATCGAGGTCAGAGAGGGAGCAGTGTCATACTGATCAGTGGGTTCATACCACCAAATTCCTTTGACTAGAACTTGTGATTACTGAAATTATACCACATATCTTCTCAACCCATGAAGTTTCATTTCGTTTCCTCTTCTTATGAATGCATCACGTTTTTTGTCAGGCAGAGCATTTTGCATACTGTCATTCACTTGTGCCTTATGGGATAAGATTCTGAAGTGATATCTCACCTAAGTATTCGTTTCACACAATAAAGTGATTAGAATTATGTGTGGTTTTCAGGCACTTACATCTTGCAGGTATCTTTTTAAGCAGCTGACAGTGTCAAACAAAACACACAAAACATTTATTCACTTGTGAAATTTGTTATTAGCAATCCATCTAATTTGAGAGTAACAGAGATATTCACAAATACAACACTAGAAAGAAAAGTGATCTACAGTACTCTGTAATGAATCTAATTTTGGTACAGAAAGTGGTGGAATTTGCGGCTATAAAACTCTTTGACAGCTTTTATTGGGAATAAAATGTCACATAGATAGCAGAAGCGTTTTCAGATGTTGGTTAAACATGTTTATCCTTAGTGACTCCCTCTCAACCAAAGAGGAATTCTTGAACAAAAATAGTCAGTCATTTTCATATTGAAAACTGGCTACAAATAGAGCGGACCCAGATTAGCCTAGTGTGATATTAGTTTTATCGATATGTATTAACAGGGATTGTAGAACATAAAAAATAGCCAGTACTCCAGCAGTGACAACACCGCCTTTGCCTGTGCTGACTGTGACCACCATGTACCAGTGTGGTGCTTAGTGGTGCTTAGTTGTTGCTGGAGTGCTGGTTATTCTTCACTTTTACAATCCCTATTACTACATATCGACAAAACAAATATCTCAGTGGACTATTCTGGGATTGCCGTATTGAATGGCCACGTAAGATTCCTCTTAAAGTACACACATCAAAGAATGTTTTGCATCACCCTGGTTCCCAGGACTCTGATAGACGTTGACTGTGGATATTGTATCACAGACACAGTCCATTTGACTGTTCAGAGATGTCACTAAACCAGCCCAAAGTTGTAAACAACCACACATGAACAGCGCCTATTAGACGGAGGGGGTCCGACAGCTGATCAGTTCCAGTCATTCCACCAGGAGGGTGATACACGGCTCGTGTTGTCTGTAGTTTAACCATCCCTAGACGGTCAATACCGCGGTTCGACCGCGTCCAGATTGTTACTTTGTGCCAAGAAGGGCTCTCAAGAAGGGAAGTGCCCAGGCGTCTCAGAGTGAACCTAAGCGATGTTGTCTGGACATGGAGGAGATACAGAGAGACCGGAACTGTCGATGACATTCCTCGCTCAGGCCGCCCAAGGGCTACTACCGCAGTGGGTGACCGCAACCTACGGATCATGGCCCGGAGGAACCCTGACAGCATCTCCACCATGTTGAATATGCTTTCCGTGCAGCCACAGGACGTCTTGTTACGACTCAAACTGTGCACAATAGGCTGCATGATGCACAACTTCACTCCCGACGTCCATGGCGAGGTCCAGCTGCGCAACAACGACACCATGTAGCTTGGTACAGATGGGCCCAGCAACATGCCGAATGGATCGCTCAGGATTGGCATCACGTTCTTTTCACCGATGAGTGTCGCATATTCCTTCAACAAGACAATTGTCGGAGACGTGTTTGGAGGCAACCCGGTCAGGCTGAACGCCTTAGAAACATTGTCCAGCGAGTGCAGCAAGGTGGAGGAAGTTCCCTGCTGTTTCGAGGTGGCATTATGCCGCTGGTGGTCATTGAAGGCGCCATAATGGCTGTACGATACGTGAATTCCATCCTCCAACCAATAGTGCAACCATTTCTGCAGCATAATGGCAAGGCATTCGTCTTCATGGAAGATAATTCCCTCCCCCATCGTGCACATCTTGTGAATGACATCGCTCGACTAGAATGGCCAGCATGTTCTCCAGACATGAACCCTACCGAACATGCCATGGAACAGATTGAAAACGACTGTTTATTTACGATGTGACCCACCAACCACTCTGGGGGATCTATGCCGAAACGCCATTGAGAAGTGGGACAAACTGGACCAAAAGTGGCTTGATGAACTTGTGGATAGTATGCCATGACGAATACTGGCATGCATCAATGCAAGAGGACGTGCTACTGGGTGTGTACAGCAATCTGGACCACCATCTCTCAAGGTCTCGCTGTGTGGTGGTACAACATGCAATGTGTGGTTTTCTCGAGCAATAAAAAGGCCGGAAATGATGTTTACGTTAATCTCTATTCCAGTTTCCTGTACAGGTTCCGGAACTCTCGGAACCGATGTGATGCAAAACTTTTTTGATGTGTGTGTAATTTTGAGTGTAACGGGAAAGAAACCGACGTTTTCCGTCGAAAATGGGTGTCCCATATATATATATATATTCCCAGTAGTATATAGCCTTCTGGTTGTGAATATTCCCTATTAAAGAATGGCCACAATGGCGCTCTGGTAACTATGCCACTATGCTACCTGTTCGCCGATGACGTTGAAACCATTATCAGTACGTCTGCTATACCCCTGGTGGCATATGCCATCATTCGATCAAATTCTACGTGGTTTGGCACACCATGGTTTTCCAGTAGTATATATATAAAGGGTGGTCCATTGATAGTGACCGGGCCAAATATCTCATGAAATAAGCATCAAACGAAAAAACTACAAAGAACGAAACTCGTCTAGCTTGAAGGGGGAAACCGGATGGCGCTATGGTTGGCCCGATAGATGGCGCTGCCGTAGGTCAAACGGATATCAACTGCGTTTACTTTAAACAGGAACCCCCATTTTTTATTACATATTCGTGTAGTACGTAAAGAAATATGAATGTTTTAGTTGGACCACTTTTTTCGCTTTGTGATATATGGCGTTGTAATAGTCACAAACGTATAAGTTCGTGGTATCACGTAACATTCCGCCAGTGCGGACGGTATTTGCTTCGTGATACATTATCCGTGTTAAAATGGACTGTTTACCAATTGCTAAAAACGTCGATATCTTGTTGATGTATGGCTATTGTGATCAAAACGTCCAACAGGCGTGTGCTATGTATACTGCTCAGTATCCTGGACATCATCATCAAAGTGTCCGGACCGTTCGCCGGATAGTTACGTTATTTAAGGAAACAGGAAGTGTTCAGCCACATGTGAAACGTCAACCACGACCTGCAACAAATGATGATGCCCAAGTATGTGTTTTAGCTGCTGTCGCGGCTAATCCGTACATCAGTAGCAGACAAATTGCGCGAGAATCGGGAATCTCAAAAACGTCGGTGTTGAGAATGCTACATCAACATCGATTGCACCCGTACCATATTTCTATGAACCAGGAATTGCATGGCGATGACTTTGAACGTCGTGTACAGTTCTGCCACTGGGTACAAGAGAAATTACGGGACAATGACAGATTTTTTGCACGCGTTCTATTTAGCGACGAAGCGTCATTCACCAACAGCGGTAACGTAAACCGGCATAATATGCACTATTGGGCAATGGCAAATCCACGATGGCTGCGACAAGTGGAAGATCAGCGACCTAGGCGGGTTAATGTATGGTGCGGCATTATGGGAGGAAGGATAATTGGCCCCCATTTTATCGATGGCAATCCAAATGGTGCAATGTATGCTGATTTCCTATGTAATGTTCTAGCCGTGTTACTACAAGATGTTTCACTGCATGCCAGAATGGCGATGTACTTCCAACATGATGGACGTCCGGCACATAGCTCGCGTGCGGTTGATGCGGTATTGAATAGCATATTTCATGACAGGTGGATTGGTCGTCGAAGCACCATACCATGTCCCGCACGTTCACCGGATCTGACGTCCCCGGATTTCTTTCTGTGGGCAAAGTTGAAGGATATTTGCTATCGTGATCCATCGACAACGCCTGACAACATGCGTCAGCGCATTGTCAATGCATGTGCAAACATTACGGAAGACGAAATACTCGCTGTTGAGAGGAATGTCGTTACACTTATTGCTAAATGCGTTGAGGTTGACGGACATCCTTTTTAGCATTTATTGCATTAATGTGGTATTTACAGGTAATCGCGCTGTAACAGCATGTGTTCTCAGAAATAATAAGTTCACAAAGGTACATGTATCCCATTGGAACAACTGAAATAAAGTGTTCAAACGTATCTACGTTCTGTATTTTAATTTAAAAATCCTACCTGTTACCAACTGTTCATCTAAAATTGTGACAGCGCCATCTATCACAAAGCGAAAAAAGTGGTCCAACTAAAATATTCATATTTCTTTATGTACTACACGAATATGTAATAAAAAATGGGGGTTCCTTTTTAGAAAAACGCATTTGATATCCGTTTCACCTATGGCAGCGCCATCTAGTGGGTCAGCCATAGCGCCATCTGGTTTCCCCCTTCAAGCTAGACAAGTTTCGTTCTTTGTAGTTTTTTCGTTTGACGCTTATTTCGTGATATATTTGACCCAGTCATGGTCAATGGACCTCCCTGTATGTATATTTAGAGGTTTCCAGTTCACTCAAGATTTCTTGTTGCAACAATGCATATGGAGCACATGAAATGATTACATTTAAGGAACAATAGCGCAAGCAGGACTGAGGTACTAGGTATTGACCATTGTTGAACATTGTTGAAACACCAGTATTAGCAGATCGTGTAGCCTCCATGGGCGGCAATGCAGGCGCTGACTCTGGCAACCAATCCAGCGTACAGATGGCGAATACTGCCCTGGGATATTTGGCCTGGTCAGTATCAATGGACCACCCTGTATAATCTGGCGCAATTATACATTCCAGCGCAAATATCTCTGGTACAAAAACAGATATTGAAAAAGACGTTCACTGATATTAATGTAAGATAGGGGCTCATGGAAATACTATGAGACATTCTAAAACATAAGCAAATACTTGTTTTGACACAAACCTATGTTTTTCTTAAGGGGCTCCGGAACGCCTTATACTTGCAATGTTCAAATAACGCTTATAAATTACATCTTTCCTCACAAAGTATTTGAGGTAGGAAGTTGAACTTTTTACAGATTATTTATTGGAATATGGGCTACAACTTAACACAAGGATTTTACAAAATTTTAGTTCAGTTATTAAAGATGATTTTTTCTCAATTGTAATGAAAATTCACAACATTTTTTTGCAATTTTTAATTTATATATTCAAAAATATACAGTTTTTTTGGAAAAAGGCTGTGTTAAATTATGCAGAAGGTACCATGTAACATTTACGGAAAGTTTGAAACAAGTATGTTGGGAAGATCCTTAGAAAATATGTAATTAGTATGAGAAAATAAAAGTTTTGGGAATCGAGCGACAAAGATTGGATTAACTTTTTAGTGCATTCCAGGTCCATAGGATGGATTATCTTCATCCTCTGCAAACTCCTCCTCCAGCTTCCTCTTGTTCCTCCTCCTGTTTACTCTTGCTTCTATTTCTAGACTCTAAACAGCCCTGTCTGCAGCCCGAAGGCGTTCCTTGTCTAAAGCAAGCATCGCTCGTTGTTGTGTTCGTAGATTTTGCTACCACTTTCATCAGTTGCAGTTACTGCAACACTGTTCCAAAAGGTGGTCATGTATGAACACTTATCACATTTCAGTTGTATTTCACTAGCAAGTCCTATGTGCTTTATTATGGAGAGTTCCAGACCAACTTCACTACAATGAATACATCTTACACAGTTTGAAAAAATTCCTTTGAGAACCGACATATCAAATATTTCATTCACATCCGATTCGCCCATAAAACATTCATAGTTTTCACCCATTGAACCAAGCTTCTTCTGTGAAGTATTTTCTTTCCCACTTTGACTGCTATGGGCAGGTGTACTTGAGAGGTTAGGTTCACTCACTTGGTTATCATTTTTATTGTTTACAGTAATAACACATACCTTTGGCTTTCCAACATTTCTCCTTTTCTTAATAGCCGTCAGGGGATTTCTAATAACTTTACTTTTACTCATTATAACACTTCAACAAAACAGAGACTCAAGAAACAGAATTAATTACGAATATTTTCGAGATAATGACAGAGTAAATAAACATGAAACAATCGACAATCACACCAGCGATATATATTGAACCATCACAGGTTAGCCACAACACATACTTAATCTCACATCACTAAAATGTACCTGATGAACACGGACGTTAATAATAACACCATTTGACAGCAGTTTAACAGCGCCACAATGGGTCACGCCCATGTAGAACACATTTCAAAGAAAATTTAAAAATAGTTGTAGTCTTCGGAATTGAATAAATTATATATCTATTAAAAGGTAATAGTCTGCAGATTCAGAAAACGCAAAAAAGTAAAAATTGAACTTTTCATGATTTTGAGCCTTTCCGGAGCCCCTTAAGTAGGCACCCCATAGCATTTTTTATGTAAGCAGTAACATGAAAAATCACAATAAGAATGGCGTTGGTTATATTGCAATAAGTCAGTTACATCCTGATTAACTGCAAAGCAAAGATGTCGCTTCAAATCAACGAGATGTGCGACTATCGCATCTCTCTAGATGGCAAGTGTGACTCTCACGTTGTTAATAATCGCGCTGTGATTGACATACGTAATCTTACCTTCACTGTTGTCACGAATGCCAAAAGTGATAATAGGGTCTCCTGCCACATATACTGATATGAGGGGATCATGCTTGCAATTCGGGATGCTTTGCAATTTCTCTGGATATAACTGACGTATTACGATGAAACAAACGCCATTCTTTTTGTGATTTTTCACGTTATTTATTGGGTGAGATTTAATACTGGGTGTTTGTGGTGTCACCGCCAGACACCACACTTGCTAGGTGGTAGCTTTAAATCGGCCGCGGTCCATTAGTACATGTCGGACCCGCGTGTCATCACTGTGTGATCGCAGACCGAGCGCCACCACAAGGCAGGTCTCGATATATGGACTAGCACTCGCCCCAGTTGTACGGACGACTTTGCTAGCGACTACACTGACGAAGCCTCGCTCCTTTGCCGAGCAGATAGTTAAAATAGCCTTCAGCTAAGTCCATGGCTACGACCTAGCAAGGCGCCATTAGTAACATTGCATGTATCTATGGAGTCTCACTTATATCGTCAATAGCGATGTACCAAGGATGGAATAAAGTTAAGTATTCCAGAAACTACGTACTTTTCTTTATAACATTCATTACGTATCCTGTTACAGACCTATAACTTGCCTGCTAAACGCGTGCCTTTTGGCTACTTCCGTGGCGTGGCTGTCTTGCTACGCCACAACAGTGTTAATTAAAAAAAAAAAAAAGAAAACGTAAGTTTATGTTGAAACTGATATTTGCTTATGTTAGAATGTCTCATAGTACTTACGTTTATGAGCACCTAACTTACATTCATACTTGTGAAAATCTTTTTACAATACCTATTGTTGTTCCAGATATATCTGCGCCAGTCTGTATATATGAAGACGTGTAGAAAATGGGTTAATCCTCAAATGTAAAAAGTTAGAGATAAGTGTTACCATCGGTTGGTGGGTATGGGAACTATCAAAACTGACATTGGTTTAACCCCTAAATATCACTTAGGGGTAAGATCAATGTCAATTTTGATAGGTCTCATACTCAGCAAAGGGGGGCAAAATTAATCTCTAAGCATTTACATTTGAGGGTTAGTTTTTCCCCGCATGTCTTTATATATGTGTGTGTTTTCTATATCTGTTCCACTAACATGTTCAGTATCATAATGCTTATTGTGAATATAACCTATGTAGCAAGTAACTAACTAGAAAAGAGACGTACTGTGATAGCTGATTATGAGATGATGAGCTAAATGACAGTGGCACTGTCGAGCGAACAGTGAATTAGGTGTGACCCTGGAATACAGTTTGAATTTCTAAATCTGCTGGAATAAAAGGTTTGGATAAAGCTCTCCATTCATAATAACATTTCAGAGCAGTTACCAATAGAATATAGGGATCAGACCATCAGTTCTCAGCTGCACACCTAAACTGTGGACAGGACTACATCTGTGTCGGCATATATAGGTTGCAAATTATGGTTCAGTGTAAAGTGAAGGGTACTTCATACGAACATTACCGACGTTTTGCTCTTGTTGATTCTTGTGTGAAGCGTTGGACAAGTGAGTGTCTATGTGCCTCGACACGCACCCCAATCGCTCTCATGTTATTCTCGTGACTCCCATTTGCGATATATGGTGGAGATAACAGAATTGTTGCGCAGTCTTTATCAGGTAACAGTCCCCTAAATTTACCTAACAGATATGTTAAGAACATGAGTGATCCCAAAACACTTTCCTGAGGCACAATCGACGTTAATTTAGCTACTATCAGACAGTTGTCATCCAGTTTAATTTGCTTAGTTCTGTTTGTCGAAAAATTTTTGAGCTCATCGCATTTTTGTGAACATACTCTGTATCATTGTATTTTGATTATCTAACAACAGTTTAGTGCAATGCTAGATGCCTTTTGGAAATCTGTAGAGACAGAATGTATATATTTACCTTCATCTACCACATGCTAGATATTGATTCTGAAAAAACAACACTCCACAAGGAGCCCAATAGATTATGTACCAGAATTAAATGAAGAGACAAGGAGATTGCTGCTGAGTTTGAAGAAACCAGCTCTCATGAAACAGCTTTGGATCTCCAGAAGTCATTGGATTATGCCAGGAAAGTGAAATGAATGAAAACTGCCCAGAGTATGAATGTCAGTCATTCCAGCAGGAAAGTTTAGTCTCTCATTCATCAACTGGACTTCTCATCAACTTCATCATGGAAGCGAGCAACAGTTAACAGAGAATCTATAGCGAACCATTGTGTCTCAACTTCCATGTTAACAGCTGATAGAAATCCTGTAAAAGGGTCAAAGTGAACTGTGTAAGCTGAAACTACCAGCTCTGTAACATGACTTCTGTTCTCAACCATTTACATCTTCTGAAGTGTAAGAAGGTTAAAAGTATCTTTGAAGTGTAAAAGCTGCTGACTCAGATGGCATGGTCTCAAAATTATTCAAATACTGAGTACCTACTGCTAAACGGTAGTTTGCTTCCTTTTTCAATTGCACATTGGAACCTAAAAGACCTCCACTAATCTTCAAGAATACTTAAATGGTCGCATTACTGAATGTGGGGAAATATCAAGGCCCCTCACAAAGCTACAGATCAATCGCACTGCTGTCGGTCACACACAGATTACTCAAAAGGTTGATCTTTAGCTGGAGAGTTTAACATAGGAAACTGAAGCTCTAATCTCAGAAGGGCAAGCTGGATTCCCCTCCAGTCGTAACTACAGTGACCAGAATCTCTCCTTAACCACTGCCTTGGAAACTGTCTTCCTTGACTTCCTAGGTCTGCAGCATAAGGCATAGTCTGAGGGACTGATAGTGACATTAATCAAGGCAGTTTCCTGCCTAAAGATCATCTCCCTATTGAGAAATATATTGTATAACCGTCTGTTTCAAAATTCAGAGAAAATTCCACAAACCAAAAAAATGGCCCGCAACAAGGTCCAGTTTTCTCCCATAGGCTATTCAATCCCCATATCCACAACCTGCCAGAAGTAGTGTACACCCATGACATCTGTCTAGTGACCCAACTGACTAGTCTCACAGCTGCAGAAGAATTAATGACATGGGAGCTGTGTATGTCAGATGAATACTTCAGGTTGTGCAAGCTAAAATCAAACCTTACGAAAACAGAAGTTGCAGCACCCCATCTCTGAGCCACAAATATGCAAACTACTGTTGACAGTTGGTATTTAGAGACAATGTTCTGCAATACTGTAACAATCCACAGTACCTTTGTGTCATCTTGGACAGGTTACATACCTATCTTTGGAAAACACCTGCTAAAATGAAGTGCTCCAATAATTTATGGCAAAGACTTAGGGAAATCTCTTGCAGAGCCAATACAAACATTTTGCAAACAACGGAATTCGCTTCAGTTTACTCATCAGCTGAGTACTGTTGAATTGTATGGATCGACAGTTCATATGGCTCCACAGTTCACATACTCATCTACTGAATGTTCATTTCTGATATGCCCCATGTATTGTTTCAGTTACACTTCTGCTTATGCCTTTTCAGTGGCTCTAGGTTCTAAGAAGCAAGAATTACGACGATTCAGTCTATTCCCATGTAACATAGCAATCAGCATAGTTCTACAATCCAATTGAAATCTTGTCAGCCAGTTAGGTGAATCACCATGAGTGCGTCAGGCAGCTGTTTCAATCCTGTTCAAATGGCTCAAATGGCTCTGAGCACTATGGGACTTAACATCTGTGGTCATCAGTCCCCTAGAACTTAGAACTACTTAAACCTAACTAACCTAAGGACATCACACACATTCATGCCCGAGGCAGGATTCGAACCTGCGACCGTAGCGGTGGCGCAGTTCCAGACTGAAACGCCTAGAACCGCTTGGCCACACCGGCCGGCTTCAATCCTGTTACTGCCTGTAAATCAGAATGGTCATCTCCATCACAACTATAAAATTCTAGGGCTTCGGTCTTCCTCGCGTCTTCTGGTGCAACAGAATCGAATCAGAAGTGGGAATGGGAGAACAGCTGCTATTATCTACAACTAGAGGCAGTTAGACTCACCAAGTAGGTGCCTGCAGTGAGTTGAATTTGAAGTTCTAGTTATGTTTAGACGAATCCACTCTTTTAACTTTTGCATGGGTCAAAATTAATCTCTTTTCTGAGCGCAGATTTCTTCATTTTGGCTTTTAGTTCAAATTTGAAAGTCAGAGGTTGTAATTTTTATCATTGATTTCTTTGTCTGTCCTTTGATTGCCCTTTTGAGGTGGCGATCAGTAGTTCAGTGTGTAAATCCACCAAAGTTAGTTCATGAAATGAAACATTTTACCTAATTGCCTAGAGATTGGCATTATCACAATAATACATTTGGAAGGCAAGACAAATTACATAGATACAGTTTCTCTAAAGTAGCAATCTTAATTTTGGATTGGTGCCTTCAGACTTCCATTTCACTCATAAATATGACATGGATGATTGCATATCATTAGTAGAGAAGAAGCAGAAGCACCTAGATCAGTCACCTCACAGTTCGTGTTTTCTAATGTAGCATAAAATTTATAGGATGTTGTAGCGATTCTTTTGTGTGTTTGAGTGTGTATGTGTGTGTGTGTGTGTGTGTGTGTGTGTGTGTGTGTGTGTGTGTGTAGTTGTGCTGTTAACAATACATCATATAATACTACATACAACATATTCACTACAACTTCTTATCACAGGCAGGCATTTTTATTATTGACATTGTTCAGGCTTTCTGCCTGATATATAAATCACTTTGGAATGTCTGTATGGACATAAAACAAATTAGGACCAGCTCAGTGTGAAGCTCCTTAATCTTACCTTTAGAAATATCTCAGGGTAATAATGGAATGTCTTTTCACAGGATGACATGTCTTTTCACATTAATACTTTCGTAGGTTCATGTGGAGAAACATATTTATTATTAATTCAGAGCTGAGCGCTTTTTAAACTGTGAAAATCTCGTCACTTGAACAAAAGATAGCCATGAAACGGTAACCACAAGAACCTGTTTTGCTATCAATATTACTCTCTGCAAAATGAATAAAATTTACTTGACTTTAGTATAATTACTCAAGAAATTAATTGTAAATCCTCTCCCTTTTACTTTACGCCACTTAACATTGAAGTAATTTGAATAAGAATCTGCCATCTTGCAAATGGCGGCCAACAATACTAATTACAACTTGTGCTGTACCACATGACATTAATCTCTGACAAAATGTACGATTAATTTTTTACAAAAGTAGGGATGCTACCACTACTAAAACAAGCGGTTTGGTTGTAAATAACACCACATATTTACCAGAAATACGTTACAAGATACATACAGCTCTATCCACGTCTAATTCATAGAAAGATTGAAACCAGAGTAAAAATCTGTTTCTACTGTTTTTGTTGCTTTCAGTATCTTTACCACAAAACATAGATTATACTGCTTTTGATAAACATCACAGTGAGATAAATAATATTTTTATGTACTCCTTTGTACACAGAATAATAGTTCATGGTAACATTTCATGTCAACCATAAATAAATGTTACTCATTCGTAGAGAAACAGTAGAATGTCCTAATGGATTCTGGAAGAACCATGTTACATTTGTGGCCATAGTCATACGATGGTTCTTTACGGAGAAAATCCTAAGGCCCAGAACAATAATTTTGATTATCTCCATAAACACTGAGAGAGTGTTCAATAGCAGTAACTGTAACTAAATGTTCGAATTATTGATGAGTAGAGGGCTTGACAGTGAGTTATTGTGCAGCTGTAATAAAAAAAAATTGAACCTCATAATTCCATGACTACTTCTTTTACACATTTCCAATTTTCTGTCTGGGTGAGATCAAGTGTAATATTATAATCAAACAAAAATATTGTGGAGTTAGTAAGTGAAAATTATGTTAAGATGTATTAATAAAAGCAATGACATATTTTTCAATAAAATTTCAGAACTTATTGTAATTTGCCCATAATAAATGACTATTGTATCCTGATAATTTTCTCATATCTTTTTTAACAAGATGTGATAAATATTTAATTAGATTTAATTCTCTAACAACAATATTTGTTCATAATTTGGTACTTTTGTGCAATGATTTTCCAAAGTGTAAATAATCTGCCACAAAATACCACATAAAAGCAAAAAGGTATGCCAAAAGTATATATACATTTAATGAAAATCTAATTCACTAATCCAGTAACTCACCTGAAGACTTTCAGATGCACACTTACACATACACACACACACACACACACACACACACACACACACACACACACACACACATACAATAAATTCATGCACACATATGTTTTGCTTGAAATCGAACACTGCCTGACAAAAAAAAAATCACCCCGAAGGGGAAGATGAACCAAAATGAAACTTCATCGATTGTGAGGGTATGTGATGTAGGTCTATTTCACTTATTAGAATATCAAGTCGATTTTATAAAGAAGTCAGCAGCATGACCTCATTTACCAGTATAATGTTGCTCTTCTCTGGCCTGGATACAAGCACTAATTCGATTGGGAAGGGTATTATGAAGTCGTCATATCTTCTCTCGAGGCAAGCTGGCACACAGTTGTTGTAACTAATCCTTGATGTCTCAGATACTGATATTGGAATGAAGTTGACATCTGTGCTGATCTTGCAGATGGTCAGAAACATCTCTTGGGATTTTTCTGATCATGGAAATACCTCAACATCACGCAGACAGTTCATACAGACACGTCCCATGGGTGTAAAAGCAGTGATCTGTTGAAAAATGACCAGATGATATTGTTACATTAGAGGTAACATATGAGGACACAGGAAGTCCTTATTGTGCCAATGTGCCATTGTTGTTCCCACAGTCAGTTCCAGCAGCAACTAGAACTCATACTCGATGGCTCCCTACGCCATAATTCCAGGAATAACATTGCTGTCTAACACTGATTTGCAGAATAGTCCGGCCGCTGTGGCCGAGCGGTCCTAGGCGCTTCTGTCCGGAACCGCGCTGCTGCTACGGTCGCAGGTTCGAATACTGCCTTGGGCATGGATGTGTATGATGTCCTTAGGTTAGTTTGGTTTAAGTAGTTCTAAGACTAGGGGACTGATGACCACAGATGTTGTGCTTGGAGCCATTTGAAGAATAGGACTACTCTCCCCATCACTACCATGCTCACTGGCTGTGGTCATGCGGGGTAGCAGAGAATCGTGATTAATTGCTAAACACAGTGTGATGTGTTTCATAAGCAATCCATGCTTCCAAGTCATGGCACCACTACAAACACGGGCGTTTGTGTTGTGGTGTTAATGATAGCCTACACAAGGGATGGCAGTCCTCTATCTTTTTCTAAGTTGACAGGTGCAGACGTGAAGACTTTATGACGTGGAAGGTGCACAATACAGCGATCCTCACTTGTGATGGTCAGATGTGATCTGCCAGAATCTTTATGGCCAATGTACCTGACCTCACGTTCCAGTGTTGTCCAATATCTGACCTCTGTCGCATACAAATGCACGATAATCTGGACGTTGAAACTTTTGACAAGCTGGCCAACAGAGATCTGCAATGATGCCCTATTAAACTCGTTCAGGTACCGATAACACTATCTCATATGTATGAGCCAACTCTGTAATCTTCACAGTGGCTACTCAATATCTGACACCGTTCATATCACTTATTGACCCTACCAGGACTGGTAACGACACTAAACACAAACAATACTAAGGCTCTTTGGTTGCCATTCTACCTGAAACAGTGAACTGTATCTCTAATCATTTGTCTACTCTCTGATGTGTATTTGTATGAAATTACTTTGACAACTGATCATGCCTTCCAGGTACTTCCCTTTTTGGCATGCAATGTATATATTTCCGACAGTCTCATAAAGTGTTTTTTATTAACATGAATATAATTAATAATGCAGAAGGAAATATAAGAATAGATTAATGGAACTTACATTTTATCCATGAACATTGTTTCTTCATGAACACACAAAACTGCTCAGTATTATTTACATTCTCTGGAGTGTTACTTGTCTCATTGCAGGAAACTCTTTATATCATGCCATCAAATCCCACATTCGATCATTTGACTCTCATTATGACCAGTCATATGACAGGGGTTCCATTAATTCAATACATATTGTAGTTGTTCTGCGAGCCTTCTGGTTATTATCGTCTTGTCAAATGTCATAACAGCCAAAAGTATTTTAATGAGATCATACAGATTATTTGTAGGGGCCAAGATTCTTGATTTTCAGCTTCACTTCTGGTCCAATGTTGGTTCATTTTATTACCACAAGGTTACTGTCTGTGTACTTCAAGGCTTTCTTCAGACATCAGACGAAGCTAGCACTGTTTGCTTCTTGAGGTATCAGCGTTTTGTAAAGTCGGCACTTAGTCCCCTATGATATATGTTGGATTCAAAATGTCACGACATTACAAAGTAGCATCGGTTAGAAGCACTTATATGAGCCATAATTTCAGTAAAGGTGGTGCCATTTGCTTCAATCCTTGAACCCAGATAGGTGAAACATTCCACTCACTCAAATGTCATTCCATCAAGGGTTATTGTGTGCTGTAACGGTTGGTTAGAGCCATTTACATATACTTCGTCTTTCCTTCATTAATTCTCAGGCCCATCTTCCAAAAATGGTTCAAATGTCTCTCAGCATTATGGGACTTAACTTCTTAGGTCATCAGTCCCCTAGAACTTAGAACTACTTAAACCTAACTAACCTAAGGACATCACACACAACCACGCCCGGGGCAGGATTCGAACCTGCGACCGTAGCGGTCGCGCGGTTCCAAATTGTAGCCCCTAGAACCGCCCAGCCACCCCGGCCAGCGCCCCATCTCCTCTGCACTCAATTTTAGAGCTGAAAATGCAGTTTGTGCTTCTCTAAGTGTTCTGCTCCAAGTCATTTACATATCCTAGAATGTGTACAGACTTACAGTAGATAGTTCCTCTTGTCTGAATACCCGATTTGCGTGCCACTTTTTCAAGCACCAGATTGAAAAGTAGGCAGGAGAGCCCATATCCTTGCCTTAGCCCAGTTCGAGTGGAAAACTGAGGTGATAGCCTTGACTGCATCCGCACAGTACATTGGGCTTACATTAGGGTGGCCACTATTAAACGCACCAATTTTCGAGGCACTCGAAATTCCCACATTGCCTTATAAAGTTTGGCCCAGTATATTGTTTCATGTGCAGATTAAAAGTCAATGAAAAGATGGTCCACACCAAAATTGAATTCAATGATCTTTTCTACTATTTGTTGGAGAGTAAATATATGATCTACAGTTGACTTTCCTGGTCTGAACCCTCATTGATAGCTTCCAATAATATCTTCTGCTAAAGGTGAAAGTCTACTAAACAGGATAGTTGATAGTACTTTATATATAATATTTAAAAGTGTTACACCTCTGTAGTTGCTACAGTCAAATGGATCTCCTTTCTTATGCTCAGACACAATATCCCTAAATTCTATTCTTCTGCTAACTCTTCCTTTTTCCAGATGAGGCACACAATCTTGTAGATCCTATGATTTAGCTCAACTCCAATCAGGCAATTGCTTTGTTCACTTCTCCTTGGGAAGAGGCAGGTACTATGGCATCATCTTCTAGAGCGACTGGGATATCTTCAATAGGGAACTCTGAAGCATCCAACAGTTCACTGAAATACTCTACCCAACGCTCCAATACCCCTTGATCATCGGTTAGTAGTGTCTCGTTTTTACTTTTACACAGGTTGATGGCGACTTAAATACCCTTCTTTCACTATAAATTTACTGATAAAATTTTCTGACATCATTTGTTTTTGCAACTGTGTCCAGTTCTTCTATCTACTTTCTTTCCCATTCCATTTTCTTTCTCCAATGCAGTTTCTTCTCTTGTTTGCTTTTATCTTGATAATTTATTATTGCTAAACGAGTATATGATTTCTCAAGCATTTTCCTGTATACCATATTTTTCTCCTGACTTATTCTCTTATGTTCTTCATCAAACCAGGAATTCCTCAGTTGTTTTCCTCCTTTTCCTAGCACTTCTTCTGCTGCCTTAATGACTGCATCCCTCCAAACGTTCCACTTACACTAGGGGTATATAATAGAAGATTATCAGCAACCTTCTCAGAGTACGTTTTAGAGATGTCTTCATTTTTTAACTTAGATACCATATACTTACTTTGAGGCGTTCCTTTGACTTTTCTTGCGTTGGATATTCGAGCTCTTAGTTTCACAATTACAAGGTAGTAGTCTGAGTCTATATTAACTCCTCTGTGTCCGCCCCTGGTAGCTGAGTGGTCAGCACGACGGAATGTCATACCTAACGGCATGGGTTCGATTCCCGGTTTGGTCGGAGATTTTCTCCACTCAGGGACTGGATGTTGTGTTGTCCTTATCATCATCATTTCATACCCATCGACACGCAAGACTTGCAAGACTCGAAAGACTTGCACCAGGTGAATGGTCTACCAGACAGGAGGCCCTAGCCACACGGCATTTCCATTTCCGACTCCTCTGTAAGTTTGTGCATTTAGTAAGTTTGAGGAATGCCTGCCATCAATAATTACAAGATCAATTTGGTTGACGGTACGCTGATCAGGTCCACGCCATGTTGCTTTATGAATACTTCTATGTGGGAACACAGTGCTACCTACAGCCATGTTATGTGACAGTGCAAACTGAATGACTCTGTGGCCATTGTCATTTGTGTATTCATGGTGACTGTGGTTTCCTATTTACTTGTTTATTAAAACTTCAGTTTGGTCTACAAAATCTTTACCAACTTCTGTTTCTAAACTCATAATGTCTCCAGAAACCACAAAAATATCAGTTTCAATTTTCAGATTATGAAACTCTACAGTCACAGTAAATGTCCTTATGGAGACACAAAGCTTTTCCCAAATCCGGTTAAGATTCCATGTGTATCCGACAGCGTTGAAGCACATATTGTCTCATAAATATCTTGTTGCAAAACATTAAGCAGACTACCACACTCAGTTAGCATACTCACCTCTCAGTTACTTGATTGTCATTTTTAATTTTAGAATTATTAATACTCTTCTTAGTAGGATTTGTAGTCACTGTGAGATTTTGATTATTATTCTCCTCCATGAGTTCAAATGAAATATGTCCAAACTATTTGTAATTCGAGCATCTCTTTTCCTTGCTCTTGTTGTTGCAATCACTTGACATGTGGCAGCTGACACCGCAATTGCAACACTTTCTGTTTATATTCCAAACTACACTTCTAGTGTTTCTCTTCCTTAGGTATTTCTATCGCTGTTACTTTTATTATTTCTTTTCAGCAACGATTTCACAATAAAACCTCACTTTATCCCTAAATCATTTCACATAGAAAATAGAAGTTCTGTGTCTCAGTCGTCTTCTAGCCTGTCTGTTAAATACAGGAATAAATAATAGCTATTCATATTACTAATCCTTTTCATAATGAGAAAGTAATCTTGAACAGACTTTTCCCATTTCGTCTTTCACTGAAATAGCATTTTACAGATCTCTGCAACACTTGTCTTCACATTGAATTCTTTTTGCAAATCTTTTCTCAGTGTAGCCCACGAATAGGATGCTTCTCGCCCTGAATGAAATGTTTATCTAAACAAACCTTCAAGAGAGTTTCTTTGCTGAATCAAGTATTTTTAATTTGTCCCAACTTAATAAGTTAGTTAGTTTCATGTTACATGGATCATTTGCATGGTAAAACGTTAAAACACGGTTTCCTGGAAGTTGGAGCTCCAATTTTTAACATGATATCCGTCACTACTAAATGACTTAAGAGCACTCTCGATATCATGAAAAGACAGAAAAGTTTACGTTCATCACGTGGATGTGATGAGAACTGTTCTTCACTTTAACATTGTTTTTCTAAATAAGAATCTTTTTCGTATTTTTCTCCAGTAAACAAAATCAGTTATCACTGCACATAAGGATGGCATCCCCTTCTTGATCATCAGCATCATCGTCACCCTCTTCTCATGATAAAAATTTCAGCAGTCATTTCATGTTTTCTCTTGCTACAATACGCAGATAGCTCCTAACTTCGTTTCTGAAAAATTTATGTACCACTGCTCACTTACAACTCATTGTTGCCTATGGAAAAAATCACTGCCAACAACACTCTTCCACCATACCAATCAACTGAATTTCATGACAGTACATCATAGAGACGTTCTTGCTCAAATGTTGTGCTTATTTGCGGTAGTGATTACGAAATTGATTCAATTAAGGCTATTTGCAACAATTACTAAGTGATCACCACTCACAACTAGATCACTTACGTTGGCAGTAGTTCCAGTAATGACGATTTCCTGCTTCTAACGACAAATATTAGTCAGCTGCCACTCAGTACGAATGAATACTTGTTCACCAAATGAAAAGAAATGTAACCGAGTACACTACTTTAAATTAGCACCTGACACTTGTTATCCATTATTTGAACTACGAAGCAGTAAATTTTTGTCAAGTGTGTTTTATTGTGAAACTGTTTTGTTACACCAATAACCATCAATAACCAGTTGAGGTTTTTGAAGATGTGTGCATCTAGTGTTGTGGGAATTGGGAGGGTGAGTCTTTGAAAAATCCTAGGAAGACAACGTTTATTACACAGAATTATCACCATGGATATACTTTCCACTGGTACCACATATACCTACGTTTCTTCATCACTCATCTGATCATCAGCTTCATTTCATTTTGATTTCAGTGTTGACATTTGTTGACATGCAATTTTTGTTCATTTTGAGCTGCATGTTGTTGAATAGAATTAGAGAGAAGAGAAATTTGTGGCACAACATGATCAGAAGAAGGGATCGGTTGGTCAGACATATTCTGAGGCATCAAGGGATCACCAGTTTAGTATTGGAGTGCAGCATGGAGGGTAAAAATCGTAGAGGGAGACCAAGAGATAAATACACCAAACAGATTCAGAAGGATGTAGGTTGCAGTAGGTATTGGGAGATGAAGAAGCTTGCACAGGATAGAGTATCACGGAGAGCTGCATCAAACCAGTCTCTGGACTGAAGACCACAACAACAACATTCTTCACAGTACAAGGTTATTATAAACGATTGAAGTGATTTCAAAATTCAGTGCAGGTACATTAATTTACATATTTTCATAAAACTCAAAACACACACAGAAAACTCAAAAAGCGTTGTATTGTTTCTGCCACACTTTGAGCAGCCAGGCAAGAGGGCGATAGCCATATAGAAAGCATATGTTGCGCTAGAAATGCATTCACATCAGTTTGCCATAACAGTACAACGATACCTCAGAACGAAGATCAGGAAAGAACCACTAACTGCCAACTCCTTTCAACGATGGTACACGCAGTTTAAAGGTTCAGAATGCCTCTGCAAGGGAAAATTGATGGGTTAGCCTGTATTGATGGAAGAATGGTTGATTGCATGTGGGCGAGTTTCTCACACAAGTCGATGAATGGCGCAAGCAGAGAGCTCAATACACCACGACCAACTGATTGGAAGGTTTTAAGTAAACGACTGAAGCCTTACCATTTGCAATTGATGCAAACCCTGACTTCTAATGACAAAGTCAGACGCTTTCAGCACAGTTAAAAGGGCTTATGGAAGAAGATGGGTTTTGTGAGAATCTCTTCTTCAGTGATGAAGCAACAATTTAGTGAATTGCACAGTCAACAGAAACAGTGTGCGAATCTGGGGACCAGAGAATACTCATAGTATTGTGCAGCACATTCGAGCTTCACCACAACGTAATGGTCTTCTGTGCATGTTTAAAGTTTACAGTCCATTTTTCTTCTGTGAAAAGACCTTTAAAGGAGACATGTGTCTGGGTAAGTGTAAAAAGTGGATCATGCCACATCTGGAGCCCAACATTATGGACTTCGTCTACCAACAGGTTGCTGGTCCATCCCACTTCCATCATGATGTTCATGAATTCTTGAATGGTAAATTGAGAAACTGATGGATCAATCGTGTTGGAGTTGATTATCAGCAATTCTTGTCTGGCCTCCAGTGCGGGGTTATGTGAAAGATTCCATACTTACTCCCCATCTACAAACGAACCCACCAGAACTATGAGCTCACATCAACACTTTTTTTGAACAGGTTTATAGCACATACTGCACCAAACATGTGATAAACTCTATATCTACAAGAGCAGTAGGGAGACACTTTGGAACACTTGCAATATTTAAAAAAGCTTTTTGAGTTTTTCTTTGTGTGTTCAAAGCTACGTGACAATATGTCAAATAATATAGCTACAGGAAATCTGTGTAACTACTTCAATGGTTTATAACAAACTTGTACTAAAATCCTGAGTAGTCTGCCTATAGAAAACTAAGGTTTCTCATTCTTCATTATATGGGTATGGAACATTGTGTAGTTCTTTCACTGATGAGACCACCATAACAGTGCACACATCCATGTGTGGTCAGGCTGATCCGAGCAGCAGTGCTCACATTGCTGGCCATGATACGGTGCTGAGTTGTCGAAATAACGGGCGACAAGGTTCTGTTATCTGTGCAGTACACATGTATTTGATAATTTTTTTCTGAAGTTTCATTATACAAGATACTCTACTTGAACTTCCCCAGAAAATTATACCATGCCTAATGACTGATTCAAAATAACTACAGTATGCTATTTTTCGTGTACACATGTCGGTAGAATTTGCAAGTATCTGTATTGCAAACGCAAAACTGTTTAGTTTATTGGATAAGGAGTCAATATGTGTGTTCCAGTTCAAGTTCTTGCCCACATTTAGTCCTAGGAATTTGACAGTGTCAACTTCTTCCATAAGTTGATTATTGCGTTGTATTTTAAGCTCTGCACATTTTGAGTGTTTGGTTTGGAAATGTATGATACGGGTTTTTGCTATATCAGTTTCAACCTATTTAACTGGAACCAGTGTTCTGGAGTATCCACTGTGCTCACAATGAAGCTTGGAATTTTTTCTGTATCACCATCTCCAATTAAAACAGAAGTATCGTCTGCAATCAGAACTGATGGGCAATTGATATTAGTGGATAAGTCATTTATATAGAATATGAACAAGATTGGTCCCAAAAACGAACCTTGAAGCACACCTTGTGATACAGTCCTCCACTTCGAAAAATAACTCACTACATTTAAAGTGATATTTACCCTTTTTTCTGTTCTGCAGGTATAATGTAAGCCATTTGAAAGTATTGCCCTTAATTCCATATTTATCTAATTTGTAGATAAGGAAGGCATAGTTTACAGAGTCGAAGGCTTTAATAAGATCACAAAAATACCAGCCTCTGGTCCAGTGTTTTGAATATCTTTTCAATAAAGTTATTTATTGCATTCATGGTGTTCTTTCCTGGTTGGAATCCAAATTGATTATTTATAATATCATTTTTTACAAAAAGTTTTGTATCCGGTTTGCAGCTACTTTCTCAAACACTTTCATCAAGATTGGAAGCATAGAAATAGAATGATAGTTTCCCATGTCTTCCCACGTCCCTTTCTTGAACAGAGGTCTGACTTCGGCATACTTCAACACATCAGAAAAGCAGCCCTGTTCAAAAAGATTGATTAATTTTTGTCAATAGTGTAGGTGCTATTATGTAGTACATGCTTTAATTACTTTAGTCGGTAAATCATCCCACCCAGCTGAGTTTTTATTTTTTAGTGATAATATAATATTTTCTACATTCATTATTGAGACTTTTTTAAAATCTGTGAGATACTCAGCTCCTTCCTGGAGTCCAAAGGGGTTTACTTTACTCTGATACTCTGCTATATCAATATCTGACTTTGCCACATTTATGAAGAATTCATTTAAACACTCCAATATTTGCGCTGGGTTTACAATAAGGCTATCATTTACTTCAATCCTAGATATTTCATTTCTATTAATTCTAACACCTAACTCTGATTTGCCAACAGACCACACTGCCTTTTTTTACTTCTATGTTATGAAAAGAACTTATTGTTTGCCATTTGTTTGTTGCTTTCACAACTTTTTAGTAGGTAGCTTTATAATGTCTAACATATTCAGTAAAATTCCTGTTTTTATTATATTTCAGTTCATTATGTAGTTGCCTCTTCCTAGCACTAGAAATTTTTATACCCAGAGTTATCCATTTAACTTTACCAGTGATTTTGTTACATGTGCTTCTAAGTGAAATAGTTTCATTAAACACCCAAAGAAAACTGCTTAAAATTTGTCAAAGTTTCTACTACTTGAAATACAGTTGTCATAAAGCCATTCAACCTCTCTTAATTTATTTCTAAATACAGTTAATTTTTGTCATTGTAGTTCATTTTCATACAGCTTCGGTTACACGGAATTTCTTTGTTAATTTTTGGTAGTTCAATGAATAATGCAGAGTGGTCTGAGATTCCTAGAACTAAGCAAAATTTATGGACATCTTCAAATACATAGTTGGTTAGGATATTATCAATGCAGGTGGCTGATTGTGCATTTACCTTAGTAGCTTGCTTAAAGTTTACTTTGAAGCCAAAGCTTTTTACTATGTCAGTGAATTTGGACACATCATTGCTTTCACCTAGGATATTAATGTCGAAGTCAGCAGTTATTACAACCTTTTTTCCTTTTTCTTTGGTTAGATTATCAAGGAGGCACTGAAATTCGGCCAGAAAAGCTTCAATTGCAGCTTTCTCTGGTACTCTGTAAATAGAAACAACTATGATATTTAGGTCCCTTAACTCGATACAGCAGATCTAAAATATACTATCTTGATTCAAATGATTAAAACAATTTCTTATTACATATTTTATATCAGAATGAGTAAGTATGCAAGAGCCTCCACTTGATTTCTCATATCTACAAAAGCTGCTTGCTACTTGAAAATTCTCGATTTTGTTAAGAATTTTAATATAAGCACATGCAAGCCAATGTTCATTGAGCAAATAACTTTGATATTTTTACATTCCGAATGAATAATTTGTAATTCGTCATTTTCATGACATTTGTTTTGAAAGTCAGCTCTTAGACCATTTATATTCCAGTGCATTATATAGGAACATTCTTTCTTATTTATGGTTTCAAGCAGTATTTTCTTTCTTGGTTACCATTTCGCTTTTGCCTTTTCAGTTACCAAACACTGTTTCTCATCCCCATCATTCCTTATGAGTTTCCCCCATTATTCAGAATTTTACTAGTATCAGCAAACATTTTACTAAGAATTTGTGATCCTAATCTGTTTAAATGAAGACCATCTTTACCCAGACATTTATTGCATAACAACTTATTTGAATGTACATACACAGCTCCCATATTGTTACAACTTTCGTTTATATCACTGTTTATTCTCGCTATATAACTATCACTCACAGATCTTCTGCAGACAATGACACTCACTACAGTTCTAGACGTTTTGTAGATGTTTCTAGCAGATTGAATTAATTTTTTGTCTCATTTACAATTTCCTCTTCAGTGTTGCTTCTAAAGGAATGTGTACCTATGTGGATGAAGATCCCCTTGTAATTCTTCCGAGATGCCTCTGCTGAACCATCCTGCGAGTTGTATATGTTGTTAAAATGTTTCTTCAATTGATGAGTCTTGATACCAGGGCGAACGTCTGTTGTGGAATTTGGCAAAGCCACATTTTAAGCAGAGAATCGCCTATAACAAGGAAATCACTGTTTTCGTTCTGAATTTACGTTACTGAGGCGCTTTGAGTTCTTTTTTCTGTATGCTAGAGTTGTCCACTTACATTTATTGGGAGTTTTTGTGATTTCTGCGCAATTTTCTTCTGTAGGTGTTGCAGGAGTGTTGTTTTGAACAGATGTACCAATCCGCATATTTTTGATGTTATTTTCGTCAATCGCCTCGGCTATATCACAAAAACATTTTCTTCCGCTTTTCAGGTCACGGTTTTCTTGCTTCTGCACTGGTGGTTCTGCTTTTAAAGTGTGAATGTTGCTATGTAGGATTTTGATAATTTCTTCCTGTGGCTTATGGTGGATTCCTTTTTTTTCGAACGCATTCTGTTGAGCTAAGCAGCACGTTGCAGTTGTTCACAGACTTCTTGTAATACAACACACACATTTTGGTTTAAATTTTTCGGTATTGGTTTGGCTGTTTATTCTCACAGCTGATCTCATTTCATTTGCATAGCATGTCGTCAACATACACCTCTTTTGTCATACTATTTCAAAGCCATTGTAAACTGGGTGTTGTGTGGTGTCCTTAGGTTAGTTAGGTTTAAGTAGTTCTAAGTTCTAGGGGACTGATGACCATAGATGTTAAGTCCCATAGTGCTCAGAGCCATTTGAAAGCCATTGTAATGTCTATTGACCTGAATTCCATCTCTCCTCTTTGCAGCTTGGCTTCAAATTTTGGCATATCTTTCCTGTTTGTGCGAATTGTATCTACTACTTGTTCCTCTTTCATGCAGATAGAGGGAGAGAGAGAGATTTGTGTACCAGTTGTTCAGATGTAGCATGTGTCTTTTTCCTAAATAAGGGTCCAAATGAGTTGCACAATATTTCAGGTAATTCCCAAATAGACATCACTGACTCCTATGTCACACTTTGCACCAGTATAAACTAAAAAGTCAAGTATAAACCCCATTTCACAATCACATAGAACAAACATTTTTGTGCCCCAATGACATGTTTCAGGTGGATTATACTGTTTGAAAGCCAAGCGCCCCTTGAACAACAGGAAATTTTCATCAACACAAAATTTTTACAATGGAGTGAATGCTCTTCCGAATGTCTCTCTCAGGTATTTTGTGCAGTATATTATCTTGAGCAGGAACATTGTTATTGCAAAAACACAGCATTTCGAGGGATGTAAATATCTATCACAAGCCAATATTTCATTAAAAATCATAGTTTTCGGGAGAGGATCATGTGATTAATATTCGGAATATTTCAGTTTTTTAAATGTTGTCAAGAGAAGAGTTACTGTCAGGAAACAAGAGATTTTTGCTATATGCATTTCTTTCTATGCCTTCAAATACCTGTTCACATAAAAAGTAGTTCTCTGAGCAATGTGGTGACTGTTAGTTTCTTCTACAATAACTAGGACGAATTAATTCCTTCATGCACAATGTCAAGGATTTTCTGGAAGAGTGAGAGTCATTCCTGAATTTGCTGAGTCAAAATCACAAATGCTGGCATTTAGGTGCTTCCTGTAGCATTGAAATGTGTCTACAAACTTGCTTTTCTTCACTGGGAGCATCTCATCGTCATCTTCATTGTCGTTGTCAGTTGTACTTTTGGAAGGCGAAGGCATGCAACAAGAAAAACACCTTCTGGCCCTGAGATGTTGAAGGGTGAGGATCAAGAGGAACAGTGTCCTCAGCTTCAGATTAAAAAAGAGAAAATTCACTCTCACTATCGCTTTCCATGAGAATACATTCTATTTTATCATAAAACAGCACATGCTTACAATTTTCAAATACAATTAAACAATGCAAAGCAAACTAACAGGATGACAATCTGCTGCTTCTGCTATCCGAATCACATCAAGGAACCACTAGTAATCCTACAAACTGTTTGGAATATTCCAGCTGACATTGTGCTACTATGTTTCATGCATTTATTATGAAAACTTCGAAAAATAGGTGTCTGATGTTAGGCTCCTGCACGTTATGCTCATGTTGCATATACACATTGTCAGTACTGGAGGAACAATGACTGTGCATGGATACATATGTCCCTATTAGTGAAAGGCTTAACTTTTCAAGGACAATTTATTTTTAATGTTTTGTTTCATTTATTGCATGTTTCTATTTAATGTCTATTAAAGGCCAGTTCATGCTGGCTGTCACATCACGGCGCTGTCATGTCAGGATGTATGCACACCGTCTGTCACATTAAATAAGCTCAATTCACTTAAGCCCAGCACCAAATGGTAAAAGTGAGGTTAGGAGATACCATCCATTATACAGGAGTCCGAATACAGTATCTGGATTGAGGAACTAACAACGATAAAGTTTATTAATAGCCCAAGCAAACTTCATAATGTATGTTCTTGACCAGTTATGTGCAGTAAAACGTTTCAAGACATCGGAAATACAGCCTATACATAACAGCAAATGAAACAATATTTACAAAGGAAAAATGGAACCTGTTTACCTTATCCATAAGATGTTTGTTATGTAACTAATAATGTCATAAACAACAATACTTGTTTCCTTCATTAGAGCTGACTTTTTCACTTTAAATGAAAACTAATTAAAATTCCTTCATAAAGCCTGTTTTAGTATGTATACAGATAGGTCTGAGTTCTGTTCTGTTATTGTAAAACAAATAATTTATTGTGCTTGTTTGACACTAACACCCAGCTGTTCACCTGTGAACTCTGTTGCCATGAAGAATCACAAATCATATTTCAGTTTCATATAGCTTCTGAAAGCTGAAGTGGAAAAAAAGTCCACAACCTCATAGAACATTTGCAATTTGCTACGGAAATGAAGCAGAATAATGACATAAAAATAAAAAAGAAAAATTTACACAAAATCCAGTACTATGAGATGAGTGAGTGCGAGGAAAGTAGGTTAATTTCCAGTGTTAAGCCCAGCACCAAATGCTAAAAGTGAGGTTAGGAGATACCATCCATTATACAGGAGTCCGAATACAGTATCTGGATTGAGGAACTAACAACGATAATGTTCTATGAGGTTGTGGACTTTTTTTCCACTTCAGCTTTCAGAAGCTATATGAAACTGAAACATGATTTGTGATTCTTCATGGCAACAGAGTTCACAGGTGAACAGCTGGGTGTTAGTGTCAAACAAGCACAATAAATTATTTGTTTTACAATAACAGAACAGAACTCAGACCTATCTGTATACATACTATACATACTATACCGTCAAAACTTTCTGCCCGAGAAACGTTGACATGCTGTGATGCTCCATTGACAACCTGTGCGAATGCCGCTATTTGAAATGCAGTGTGGAATGTTTTGCCATAAAGGCCAGTGCGAATTGGTCGTATTGTACCAGTACAATAATTTACGTACATCTTCAAAGGCTGAGATACCTTAAAGAAAAACATAGCGATTTTAAATTCATTATCCTTATTATAATTTTAATTCCAATCTCTATATTTTTTTTATTACAGTTCCTAATTCAGTTTATAACTCACTTTATTTTTTGTTTCATTTTTACGTCGTTTTATCGATATTTTCACGTCTTTATAGTGATAATTTTCCACGTATTTTAAGTCATAAACATCTGTGCCATGCAGTTACAGATTTTTTCTCGTATTCATAAACTAAATGAATTCATGAATTCTAACTATGGTAGCCCCCTTCCCCCATTCCCCTACCAATCCGGTGAGGGCGCTACTGATGAGAGATCTAATTATGATCCAGGACACATGAAAATAACTAACTTACTTATTTAACAAATGGAGGTTAAATCGCATTTATGAGAAGTGAAACACTTTAATTAATTTATTTATGGTATGCAATACATTAATTATGCTCGTCACGATTATTAAAAATTTAGGTGGGGTTTTCAAGGCATGCATCATATTGTAGTACGCCTGAAAATGCGACACAGTGAAAAATGTATAATTTTTGGGGGGAGAGCTTACAGCAGTTTATCACTATTAATTTTGTATTCATTTTATCCTCGTCATGGATCATGTGATTTGATTGTAGAACATATTTGTCATTGGCGCCAATGAAGTCAGTTGGTGTTTTTAGTGAATGATGGTAGTTTTTGCCCTCTATTGTGATTAAAATAGTTATATAATACTTTTTGATAGTCGCATAAGAAGTGGCATTAAGACAAGCAAGTAATTTAGACCGATTCTCCATCTTTCTTTAAAAAAAACAAAAATAAAAATAAACAAAACGAAAGATGAATCATTAATCGATCGTACGTGCACTCGATTGTCGTGGTTTCATAGATTTTACTGAGAACCAAAGATGATTGCGGAGAATAAACTGGACAAAGTTCATGTGACTCTGCATATCTTTGACAGTTCGGCTTTTATGATACAATATTTTGCTGCTGGAGGATGACATATTCCGTGCGATAATGTAGTTTTTGGATACGTAATCTAGTCATTTAATCCAACTGATTTCCAGTTTTATATCTGGAGAGTTTCCATTTGCTTCCTGTGCCTTTTACTTCTGTTGTGGTACGTTGAGACAGTTCTGCTGATCAAATAATACACAAGCTAGAGACATGGGAGACACAGAAAGGGAACCGCTGATTCAGAAGGAGAGCAATTCAGCGTATGCAAGTACTGATGGTGGGTTTGTACAGCGTAAGTTGCATGTACTCTTCGCTAATAATGCAATGAAATTAGAACATAAAGATTTTGACGTTTGCATAGCGTATCACATGACCTTTGAACGAAACGTGATGTGTCATCAGTTGACAGTGCATAAAGTAAATATTTGCAGTTTGAAAGTTAATATATCTATGCTTATTTTATACCGAACGTTTTGGCTCGTCGATCTGTATTAAATGTTGCGTTTTCAACAGCCCAACATGCCACAGTTTCACCAATTGGACCTGATGAGTTGCCACCCCCGTATCAGGGTGGACAGGGTGCAGTGCCTATGGTTACATGCAGAGTTTGTCAAGCATTGATTGACATTTCTGGAAAAAGAGACCAACATGTAGTGAAGTGTATGCGCTGTCACGAGGCAACTGTAAGCATAAAACATTGTATATATAAAGTATTTTATTTTTACTGCTTACTACTATTAATTAGTTTGTTGCCAACCCTATCAAATATTCGGTTCGAATAATGCTGCAGGAGTGTTAAATGTGCATCAATATTATTTTTTGGTGGTTTGGGGTAGGCATTATTTGCCCAGGATCCACATAGTGTATATGTATATACTGCCTGTACAAATAATTCTGCTAGGTATAAAAGTGCTAGTTTTTTTTTTTTTAAACATAACACAATAGGCAAATAAGATTACTGTAGGGTGTGTGCCATGGATTTCACTGTCCCACTTGCTCTGGAACTAGTTGATGAGGAACTATTTATTCCACTGCGTATCATTATTGATTAATTACAAATTAACAAGTCACAGCGCTAAATGTTTCTGCCCTATATTGTGGATACACTTGGAGCTTCTAATGCATTACAATTCTCTTATCTATGGTTGATCAGAGATTGTTACATTTCTCTCATACTCACCATTGCCATGTAGCACTTTGCCATTCCTTACATGATGAGTTCTCACATTCATAACAACTATTTTGCCAAAGTATTGTGTATCAGATAAGTCCTATTAAGAACAGAAGCTTAAAATTAAATTTAGGCTCAAATGCTTAGTTAAATTGTACCGTACACATTGCCTAAAACAAAATGACTAATTATCTTGGGCCAAAAATTTTACATGCATAACAGTTCTCCCGTGTGTTATACGCTGTATGTATTACCTAAAGAACAATGTCGCCTAATTTTCTCCCAAGAACAAGAACTCTGTATTTGGCAGTACCCAACATGCAGTGGATTTCTATAACATGTAAATAAACCACCATAATGCTGAGAAATCTTATATTTTAAAAAAAGAAAATAGGCAGGAAAAAATTGATGTTAATGAAATGACTTCATCTGGTTAACCAGTGGCTAAACAAACTTGACGTGGTCAGTATCAAGAACAGGCATATTTATTGTATTATTATATAACAGACAGTGCATGGTGAAACAAAATGTTTTAAAATGAGATTCAAGAAATTGCTGTAAATGTGTCCTTTCCTGTAGCTTCTCCAGTGGAGGCAAGATGTTATGTAACAGTCAGGTCTAATGCTGTACCCAGGTGAACACCCAAAAATCAGCACCCATTGTTTACTGATGCACTTTCCTTGTTTAAATCCAGGATACAAGCTAACTTATCAGCATCAAGTCCACATTAATTATAGTATGGAGACTTCATTTCTAAACTTGCATGGAAATGCTCCAGTTGTGTGTGTTCTGAGGAATTTCAACAGTCAAAATATTTTTACCACATTACATGATCAAAAAGGCTGTAGGTAAAATTTTAGTAAGAGTAGTACAGCTGTACCTTTGTGTGTTCTACAGGCTTGATCTGAGAGCAGTCCACGTAGAAGTGAAGTGTTAGTTAAGCTCTGGCTTTTTTCCTTAATGATTTTCAATTGAGAATAACAATTTAGGCCTATGCACAGGTAATCCTATAAAGTTCCTTTAACGGGAGTGTGGATCTTAGCAGCTATAATGAGGCTTTTCTTTCAAAATAATAGAAACAGATATTATTCCAAATACCATGTTAAGCTTTTATGTTTAATTTCCTTACATTTTCCATTTGTCAAAGAAGACAACATGGTGTCCTCAACAGTTAGTATTGTTAAACAAGTTTATTTGACTGTTATTCGCTTCCTCTGTCTGTTTTTCATGTGTTTGGTGAAATTGTCATGTACTCATGTATTTTAAAGCTGTTGGAGTAGAAACTTTTCCTTTTTTGTTTTTTCAATATTGTTCAACCTTACCACTTGTGGGTCATGACATGGCTTCAGCAAGACCACTGGCATGTTTAGGTTTATCATTTAATACTCGTCTTATATGATGTCCAGACACTGAAGTGTTTCATGTCATTATTATATACTTGTGAAAACTCCATCATTTACAAGTCAGTGGCAGTGAACTGTATGATACATATGCACAACAACAGAGGTAGACTGGATTTTTTTCTCCATTAGAAGTATGGTATCACAGTAAGAAATGAACTTCTTGCACAGACTAGACATATTGCACTATGCAAACACAGTGACCATCCCGTAAAATTTATTGTGTATTTAAGTCTCAGGTCACTCAAACAGTATTGACTTATTACAAAGTTATCATCACACAGTCTGTTTAAAAAAGGGGGGAGGGAAAGAGTATAGTAAAATGCTAGGAAACTCAGATCAACTGAACTATTATACACAACTATATTATTAATGTATTTAGGAAGCATGCACAGTTCACTATAGAAGTTGCTTTATTTCTAATTTAGTATTCTAATATTTTAGCATCCCCCTTCCTTTTATACAGATCATCAGGTGATAACTTGGTAAGAAGTTGAAATCTCTAAGGATACTGTTTAAGTGACTTGCAGCTCCAATATACATGGTAATTTAAAAAAGTAAAAGTCCTGTCACTCCAGGCAAATTATATGACAGTTGTTTCAGACGGTCATAGTAGATTTTCTGCACTTTTCTTGTCCCATTGATCTGGCACTGTTTCCAATCATTCTGTTGAAGGACGTTAAACTCCTACCCGCCTACCTACTGTGCTTACATTAATCCATAGTGAAAGATAGTCTCTTAGGATACAGAAGAGCCCGTGAATTCATTAATGCTGTGTAACAGTTTTCGTAAAATAGTCTTAAGTGCTCACTCTGTAAACCAGGATAGGCAGCAGTCTGTTCCAGTACAGAGTATAACAATGGTGCAGAGAAACAATACCAGAGAAGGAAAGTTGCTACACACCATATAGCAGAGATGCTGTGTCGTGATAGGCACAATAAAAAGATTCACACAATTAAAACTTGCGGCCATTAACGCCTTTGTCAGCAGTAGACGCGCGCGCGCCCACACACACACACACACACACACACACACACACACACACACAAATGCAACTTGCAGAGACCTGAGACCACACTGCGAACTGCAGCACCAGTGCATGATGGGAGTGGTGACAGGGTGGGGGTAAGGAGGAGGGTGGGGAGGGGAAGGGACAGTATGGTGGGAGTGGTGGACAGTCAAGTGTTGCAGTTTAGATAGAGGGCAGGAGAAAAGGTGCAGAGGGGGGAGGGGGTAAGTAGTGGAAAGGAAAGAAATAAGAGATATTAAAAGATTGGGTGTGGCAGTGAAACGACGGCTGTGTAGTGCTGGAATGGGAACAGGGAGGGGGCTGGATGGGCGAGGACAGTGACTAACGTAGGGTGAGGCCAGGAGGGTTACGGGAATGTAGGATGTATTGCAGGGAAAGTTCCCACCTGCGCAATTCAGAAAAGCTGGTGTTGGTGGGAAGGATCCATATGGCACAGGCTGTAAAGCAGCCATTAATATGAGGGATATCATGTTTGGCAGCGTGATCAGCAACAGGGTGGTCCACTTGTTTCTTGGCCACAGTTTGTCGGTGGCCGTTCATGCGGACAGACAGCTTGTTGGTTGTCATGCCTACATAGAGTGCAACACAGAGGTTGCAGCTTAGCTTGTAAATCACATGACTGGCTTCACAGGTAGCCCTGCCTTTGATGGGATAGGTGATGTTAGTGACCGGACTGGAGTAGGTGGTGGTAGGGGGATGTATAGGACAGGTCTTGCATCTAGGTCTATTACAGGGGTATGAGCCATGAGGTAAGGGATTGGGAGCAACGATTGTGTAAGGATGGACGAGTATATTGTGTAGGTTCGGTGGACGGTAGAATACCATGGTAGGAGGGGTGGGAAGGATAGTGGGCAGGACATTTCTCATCTCAGTGCATGACGAGAGGTAATCGAAACCCTGGCAGAGAATGTAATTCAGTTGCTCCAGTCCTGGATGGTACTGAGTTACGAGGGGAATGCTCCTCTGTGGCCGGACTGTGGGACTCTGGGAGGTGGTGGGAGACTGGAAAGATAAGGCACGGTAGATTTGTTTTTGTACAAGGATGGGAGGATAATAGTCAGTGAAGGCTTCAGTGAGACCCCTGGTATATTTTGAGAGGGACTGCTCGTCACTGCAGATGTGACGACCATGGGTGGCTAGGCTGTATGGAAGGGACTTCTTGGTATGGAATGGGTGGCAGCTGTCAAAGTGGAGGTATTGCTGGTGGTTAGTAGGTTTGATATGGACGGAGGCACTGATGTAGCCATCTGAGGTGAAAGTCAACGTCTAGGAAGGTGGCTTCTTGGTGTGGGTAGGATCAGGTGAAGCAAATGGGGGAGAAGTTGTTGAGGTTCTGGAGGAATGTGAATAAGGTGTCCTCACCTTCAATCCAGATAGCAAAGGTGTCGCCAATGGATCTGAACCAGGTGAGGGGTTTAGGATTCTGGGTTTTTAGGAACGATTCCTCTACATGGCCCATGAATAGGTTAGCATAGGATGATGCAATGCAGGTGCCCATAGCTGTACCATGGATTTGTTTGTAGGTAATGCCCTCAAAGGAGAAGTAATTGTGGGTGAGGATATAGTTGGTCATGGAGACCAGGAAGGAGGTTGTTGGTTTGGAATCCATAGGGCATCTGGAAAGGTAGTGTTCGACAGCAGTAAGGCCATGGGCATTAGGAATGTTAGTGTAGAGGGAGGTGGCATCAATAGTGCCGAGCAGGGCACCATGTGGTAAAGGGACAGGAACTGTGGGGAGTTGGTTGAGAAATGGTTGGTATCTTTTATATAGGAGGATAGGTTCTGCGTAATAGGTTGAAGGTGTTGGTCTATGAGAGCAGAGATTCTCTCAGTGGGGGCACAGTAACAGGCCACAATGGGGCATCCTGGGTGGTTGGGTTTATGGACTTCAGGAAGCATGTAGAAGGTGGGAGTGCGGGGAGTGTTAGGGGTAAGTAGAGATGTACTCTGGGGAGAGGTTCTGGGATATAGGCGTAAGGATTTGAGTAGTGACTGGAGATCTTTCTGGATTACTGGAATGGGGTCACTGTGGCAAGGTTTGTAAGTGGAAGTATCTGACAGCTGACGGAGTCCTTCTGCCACGTAATCCTTGCGGTTTAAAACAACAGTGGTGGAGCCTTTGTCAGCAGGTGTTCTCCCATCTGGCACCTATAGTTCTGGTCTTGTTGCCCTGAGCTCCATGAAGGACATGGCCACGCAGACATGCAACCTCAAATTTGGCTGAGGTTGTGAAATCACCCATTGTCAAGGTAGCATCCCCGTCCCACTGTGCAACAAACTGTAACTCTCGCCTCAAGAGGCGAAGCCACAGAATACACAACCAGCAGGCAGGAAAGGACAGGAGGAGTACTCGCAAGAAGACATCCTCCATCCCTCCAGCCAAACAACACCCAAGTCTTCCTCTAACCAGAAGGGCTCGAAGAAGTCCGCTAAAGACAAACAGTCTTCTCCTTCTCCAACTCAAAGATCCTACTTGATGGTGTTGCCACGTGGTCCCTTAGCCCGGCTGGCCTCTGTCTCGCTGGTGTGCACCACCAATCGTTTTTTAGCGTTGGACTCCACAGATTGACCGCACAAGCATGCCGATGCTTCTGTGGACCCCATGTAGCAGGATCCACCTGCTTCTGTGCCTTATAGCAGCTACTCTACACCAGCTGTCACTCGGCGGCCGCTGAGCCCAACTCCCTGACTACCCATCTCATTGCTGTTGCAGTTCGCCTTTTCATTCCTTGCCTGACTTTTTTGCTCTGTACCATTTCTGCCCCTCCATCATCCGCTGCCACCAGGGCAGACTTCCTTCAGCTTATTGGGCAGCTACCCCCCCCCCCCCCTCCCCCAACCTCTGTTTCTGCTACTCGGTGACTTTAATGTGCATCATCCCCTTTGGGGTTCTCCCAGGACCTATCAAGAGAGGTGCCCTCTTGGCTGACCTCCTTAACCAACTTACCTCTTCTGCCTTAACACTGGAGCCCCCACTTTCCTTTTTGACTCCTCGCACACCTATCCTTTTGCACTGCCCGGCTTGCCCATCGTCTTGAGTGGTCAGTTCTGTCTGATGCCTACTTGAGCGACCATTTCCCTGTGTGCTCTCTGTCTGCTGACTCCTACCCCATCTGCAGGCATGCCCAAATGGCAGCTTAGTAACGTTGACTGGCAGCTTTACTCCTCCGTGGTAACCCTCAAAGAAAAAGATTTCCCCAGTTGTGATGACCAGGTGGACTATCTCACAAATGTTATTCTTACTGCTGCAGAACATTCCGTTCCTCGCACTTCCTCTTTACCACATCGTGTCCCAGTTCCTTGGTGGACTGAGGCATGCCGCGACTCAATTCACGTGCGATGTGCTCTCCATGTTTTTAACCGCTGTCCTACACTGGAAAACTGCATTCATTATAAACAGATGCGTGCAAAGTGTCGTAGAGTTCTTCGGGATAGCAAAAGAGCTAGCTGGATTTCATTCACTAATTGTTTTAACAGTTCCACAGCTTCCTCTGTTGTGTGGGCCAACCCTCGACAGCTCTCTGGAACCAAGATACATTCCCCAATTTCCAGCCTGACAGTAGCTGACTATGTCATCGTGGACCCTATTGCGTTCTCCAACACCTTGGGTCGCCATTTTGTGGAGGTTCCGAGCTCTTCCCACCATCACCCTGCCTTCCTCCATCGGAAATGAGTGGAAGAGGCTCGGGCGATACCCTTCTCTTCTCAGAATCGTGAGTGCTACAATGCCATCTTTACTATGAGGGAGCTAGATCATGCTCTCAGTTCATCCCAATCCTCCTCTCCAAGACCAGGTGCCATCCACATTCAGATGTTGCAGCACCTCTATCTTGCAGGCAAGCACTTTCTGCTTAATATGTTTAACCGCATCTGGACTGTGGGCACATTTCCTGGTGACTGGCGTGAAGCCACTGTCATACCCTTGCCTAAACCCGGTAAGGACAAAAACATTCCTTTGAGCTACCGCCCCATCTCTCTTACCAGCTGTGTTTGCGAGGTGATGGAACATATGTTTCATGCCCAGCTGTTGTGGTGGCTTGTCTCGCCATATATTAATGAATGCACAGTGTGGATTTCGAGTGCGGCGTTCTGCAGTTGACCATCTTGTTACTTTGTCCTCCCGTGTCGTGAATGGTTTCCTGCAGAAATCCCAGATTGTGCCCGTGTTTTTTGATTTGGAGAAGGCCTAGGACACCTGCTAGAGAACTGGTGTCCTCTGTGCTCTTTACACGTGAGGCTTCCATGGGTGCCTGCCCTCTTTTCTTCAAGCATTTTTACAAGACCGGGTTTTCAAGGTGTGTGTTGGTTCTGCCTTGTGGGACAACTTTATCCAGGAAAATGGTGTGCCTCAGGGTTCTGTCCTGAGCATCGTATGAATTTCTAGTGGCGCAAATGATTTCTCCCACCATCTCTCCATCTAGGGCCTGTTGCTCTTCCATTCATTGACACTAGGAAATTTATGGGGCTCCTGCTTGATAGGAAATTCTCTTGGTCCTCCTGTGTCTCTTACCTGGCAGCCTGCTGTATGCGGTCCCTCAATGTCCTACATGTCCTCAGTGCTACTTCCTGGGGTGCCGATCGAACCACCCTCCTCCATTTGTACCGGTCCATTGGACGGAGGGCGTTTTTCTCAACTCGTTGGTAGGATAGCATTACCATCCCGGTTCTGAAACCTGGTGCAGATCCACTGGTGGTTGAGAGCTATCGCCCTATCAGCCTTACCAATGTTATGTGCAAACTCCTGGAACGGATGGTGAGTCGGCGGTTCATGTGGATCCTCGAAGCTCGGGGCCTCCTGGCCCAGCAACAGGGGGAACTTCCGTCAGGGCCGCTCTGCAATCGACAATTTAGTCTCGCTAGAGTCGGCTATTCGTGCAGCTTTTACTTGGCGAGAACATCTAGTTGCTGTTTTCTTTGATCTTGGGAAGGCGTACGATACCACCTGGCGCCATCATATCCTTGCTACACTGCACGAATGGGGCTTATGGGGTCCACTTCCGATTTTTCTACGGAATTTTCTCTCCAATCGCTCCTTTCAGATTAGAGTTGGCACTTATTTTAGCTCTGCTCATATTCAGAACGGTGTCCTGCAGGGCTCGGTTCTCAGTGTTCCCCTCTTTGTGGTGGCGATTAATGGTCTTGCGGCTGCGGTGGGCTCATCGGTCTGTTCCTCTCTATATGCCGATGACTTTTGTCCTTATTACAGTTCCCCAAGCATCAGTGTCGCTGAACGGCGGCTGCAGGGAGCTATCCGTAAGGCACATTTTTGGGCATCCACTCATGGTTTTCAGTTCTCAGCCTGTAAGACCCGAGTGATGCATTTCTGTCGTCGTTGAACGTCCACCTTCATCCAGAGCTCTACCTTGCCAATGAACTCCTTTGTATTGAGGAGACGCATCACTTTCTTGGCATGCTGTTTGATGCTCAGCTCACTCGGACACGTCATCTTCGCGAGCTTAAACGATGGTGCTGGCGGCACCTCAACATCCTGCGCTGCCTCAGCCGCACCGTTTGGGGGGCTGCTCGAACAACCCTCCTACAGCTCTATAAGGCCTTAGTCCAATCCCATCTCGACTACGGGAGCATGGCATATGACTCAGCCGCACCTTCAACATTGCAGATCCTTGACTCGATTTTCCATTGTGGCGTCAGACTGGCGGCAGGTGCCTTCCGCACTAGTCCGATGTGTAGCCTTCTTGTAGAAGCTGGAATCCCTCCCCTATGATTCCGTCAACAATAGTTGCTTGCGTCATACATCGCCCTCGTCCAAGCCTCGCCCGACCACCCAAACCGCAGGTTCCTCTTTCCATCTTGTGCACTCCCCTCCCCGCGATGGCAGCCTAGGTCGGGTCTCCTGATCGCGGTCCGCGTTTGTTCCCTTCTCTCGTCACTCGGAGTCCTTTCCCCTTCCTCCATCCTTTGGGCCCTCTTCTTCTACCCCTCCTTGGTCCCTCCCTTGCTTGCAGCTTTGCTTGGATTTGTCCTGCGACTCCAAGTCCTCCATTCCACCTGCCATTCTTTGTCAACAATTCCTGGCTCTTCTTGCCTCGTTTTGCGATGCAGATGTAGCCTACACTGATGGTTCTGTGGTCGATGGATGCACTGGGTTTGCTTTCATCCACGGCGACTACATGGAGCAGCATTCCCTGCCTTGTGGGAGCAATGTTTTCACTGCGGAGCTGGTTGCTCTTTATCATGCACTCGCTCACCTTTCCTCCTGCCCTGGGGAGTCATTTGTCATATGCAGTGACTCTGAGTGGATTGCAAGCACTCGACCAGTGTTTTTGTGGGGACCCTTTGGTGTGCGGTATTCAAGATGCTGTTTTTGCTCTCGCTGAGTGTGGTCATTCAGCGACATTTGTGTGGACCCCGGGCCACATCGGCATTCCAGGAAACTGAACGTGTCGATCGGTTGGCCAAGCAGGCCACCACTTCGCCACCCCTGGAGCTTGGTCTCATGGAAAGAGACCTCCGGTCAACCCTACATTGCAAGGTCCACGATGTCTGGAGCTCTGAATGGTCTGTCTTGAACATGCCAAAAAAGCTCTGCAAGGTAAAGTCGTCCACGGCCGTATGGAACTTATCCTTGAGGAGAACGCGTAGGGACTCAGTTTTTCTCTGCCGTCTCCGAATTGGACATACGCGGTTGACCCACAGCTATCTCCTTCGCTGTGAGAACCCGCCCAAGTGTTGCTGTGATGCAGGACTGACAGTGGTCGTCTGATGGACTGCCCCCTTTTAGCCCCCTTGCAGCAGTCCTTTAATTTACCAGCTGCCCTTCCTTTAATTCTAGGTGACGATGCCTCTGTAGCTGACTCAGTTTTACGTTTTATCCGTGCAGCTGGGTTTTATCACTCACTCCAGCGACTTTTAATTGTGACGTGGATACCAAAATAGTGTCTTTTATGGCGACAAGTTGTGTTGGGACCTCTATCTACGCTTTCCAGCTGGAGGTTCTTCGTTTGTAGTTGAGTGGTTGACCTTTTACCTGATCCATCAACTACTGTAGTCTGTTTTACTCTAGTCAACTATTTGCTCTGCTCCTTTTAAGTGTCCTCTATTTTGTATTATTGTGGTGTTCATTTTAGTTCTGTACCCCTTGGTGTTCCCTCCCTCTGGGTGCAGAGGTTACGCTTTTACTGTATAGGCCTTTTACAAGTATGTCTGTTTGGAACAGGGGACTGATGACCTCGATGTTTAGCCCCCATCAAACCCCAAAACCAACCAACCAACCTTGTCCATTGGAAACTCGACTATGGCTGCTTTGTTTATGCATCTGTATGCCTATCCCTTTTAAGCAGTCTCAACACTCTCCATCATAATGGCATCCGTTTGGCCACGGGCACCTTTTACACCAGCCCAGTTGAGAGTCTGTATGCTGAAGCTGCTGAACCACCACTGTCCTACCGCCGTGACTTTCTCCTCAGCAGGTATGCATACCGTTTGTCTGCCATGCGTGGCCACCCCTACTATGCCGGCTCCTTTGATGATTCCTTTGATCGCTGGTATGGGGCTCGTCCCTCTTCTGCTACCTCCTGGAGTCCACTTTCGCCACCTGCTACGTTGGCTTAACTTCATGCTACCTGCAACCTTTCCAGTGGGTGTGAACCCTTCACCACCTTGGCTTCGTGAAGTGGCCCATGTTACCCTTCACCTTCATTCACTTCCTAAGCACACTACTCCAGCCTCGGTCTATCGCCTTCAGTTTCACGACCTCCGCATGGAACTTTGCGATAGTGCCTTTGTATACACTTTTTTCTCTCGGACTGACCATGGGGTCAGGCGTGCCTTCGTCATTGGCACCCGTATCTTTCGATATTGGCTTCTGCACATTCCTCAGTATTTATGGCTGAGCTTTTCACCTTGTATCAGGCCGCGGAGTACATCCAGTGACACAGCCTTCCCAATTGTGCCCTCTGCTCAGACTCTCAGTGCCCTCCAAAGTCTCTGTGCACTGTACACTGCTTATCCCTTAGTGCACTGGGTCCAGGAAAAATGTCACTTGCTCATGCTTGATTATTATAGCTGCTTCACAACTTGGGCCATCTGTATCTACCCCTCCACCACCAGTTTTTCTGAACTACACAGGTAGGAGTTATACTTACAACATATTCTGTACTTCCGAAATTATCCTGGCCTCGACCTACGGTTACCTACTGTCCCCACACCCACTGCCCAACAGTTTCCACCACCTGTGTCCTATAACCTCCTCGCAGTTCAGTTCTCGAACCCTCACTGTGCTCGCTCTTTGTGAATGCACCCACCATTCTTTTCCTGTCTATGCTTCTCTCCTTTCGTGCTCTGTGTTCACCTTCCTCTTGCCCCACAGCCTACCGGGAGCCTTGTCCTGGGATCTTCTAGTCCTTGCATGTTGCGGCCCAGACAGCACATTTCTCTCCCCTCCACCCATACTGTGCTCTCCCTTCCTCTTCCCTGTCCCACTCTAAATTGCTGCGTTCAGTGCAACACTTACAGTGTGTGTTTTCTCTCCTTTCTTTCCTGAAAAGGCTTTGATCAAAATTTTAGTGTGCAACAGTCTTTTCCTTGAGCCTGTCTGCAATGCACCATGTCATCTTTACAGTGAACAACTATATTCTTTTCATAACTGTTAAAATTCCAAACTGGATGTTTCATTGTTTGAAGATGAGAAATGGCTCTTTTTTTTTATCAAAACATTGAATGCCAACCAATTGCGGGTACTTCAGACCTGTGACAAGCCCAGCGATATACCATAACTGATATCTCTCCTCATGACACTCAACAAGTTTCATCTTCCATTGAGCTGTAATGCTACAAACAAATGAATAACTGCATGTTAGCATAGACTGGTGTGGAATCCATTTTGTGAGCGAGGTGGCGCAGTAGTTAGACACTGGACTCACATTCGGGAGGACGACAGTTCAATCCCGTGTCCGGCCATCCTGATTTAGGTTTTCCGTGATTTTCCTAAATTGCTCCAGGCAAATGTCGGGATGGTTCCTTTCAAAGGGCACGGCCGACTTCCTTCCCCGCCCTTCCCTAATCCGATGAGACCGATGACCTCGCTGTCTGGTCTCCTTCCCCAAACAACCCAATCCATTTTGTTCATCTGTAGAGGGACCTAAGGATAATAGGGTGGACGCTGGAGCTATCACCCTAGCCTTGGATCGAATTTTTTTATCTGAAAAAGTTAAGGTCATTGTTTAAAGGTGTAATTGTCAAGCCCTGCTTTTATCCCAAAAGATATTTTTGGTGCCAGATGTTTGGACACGTGTCCTCTGGCTTAATAATGAGGCTATTGGTTGGTTGTGTGGCCAGACACATGGGGGCAGCTCTTGTGAACTACACCCTACATGTGTAGACTGCCTTGAGTGCCATCCCCCTAATTCGCCAACATTTTCAGTTTTCAGGAGGGAGAAGAAAATCCAGGAATATAAAACACTTGACCACCTTTCTTATAAAGATGGTAAGAAACATCGATATGACATCAGACTTCACAAATAATCAAAATTCACACCTAGCACAGTGACAAGGTGTGAAAGAGCAACTTCTTTCCCTAACTACATGTCAATACCTGTTATTAAGTCGGGGGAAGGGACACTGGCTCTTTCAACCTTACACCCACAGCACCAGTAGTGCAGCCAGAGTTGCCTTGTCCTCCTCCAGCATCATCAGGAAAGAGGACACCTGCCAAGGTGCTCCCTCCCAGGACAAAACAGATGAGCAGTCTACACCAACTAGTGGCTGACAAGCCACAGACTATGGGTCATAGGAAAGAACAATTCTCTTCTGACCCAGAAGTCAGGATAGGAAAATCCTCACAAACCATTATAGGGACAAGGCTAAATTGAAAATTAAACTGAATTCTGCTGTTCCAGTCGATAAAACTACCACCCGTCCCCGCAAGATGGAGGCTATGAACACCAATGAAAAACCACACATTCATGTGGAGCACGACTCAGCAGCAAAGTAATTCATTATGCCTGTTTCCAATTTGCTGCTTTCTCAGACCCCAATCTTTCTGATGCTTCCTCAATGTAAATATAATGGTTACCTATGTAAATGAAATGGTTACCACTGTCACCTGGCTGAACTCTGTCAATTAGTGGCTATGTACTCTGCAGCTGGTGTGGCACTTCAAGAGTGTTCTCAGAACCCCAACTACCTATTACTAAAAACTACAAATCCTACTGTACAAATTGTATTAACACCGAGAGGGCATTTGGAGGAGATTGCTTGCTGATTTGATCTGACCCTTTCAGTGAGCATGTGCCACTTAAACCCTTAGTAATAACAGCATAAAATGCATCCTCGGTTTTTGCAGTCTTATTTGATGAGGAGGAGAGTTTCCCTACCAGTGATGGGAGGATATATTTTTTTCCCATCCTGGAGTTGGGAATGACCCTCAAATTTCAATTCAATATTTTATCCTGATTGGACTACTGATGCCTTAGCTATGGGTTGGTAGCGAAATCAGTACTGAGCTTGTTATAACTGATCCATCACAGTCTTACATTTCCTGATGGAAGGGAATTTTACAACAAAATTGAATGCATCTTTATGTTTGGTTTAAGGGATGGCACTGTCATGCGTTTTTAAATTTTTATGTGTGTATTTTATTTATGTAACAGTTTAAGCTAATTAGCTCTGTAGCCCATAGTGTCTGCATTTTCTCAACACAATTTAGTCTCTTGCCCAATTTTAGTTGTACTGTCTGTGACAACCCATCTTGGTGTATCCTTCAGTGTCAAGCTACAGTTTTAATGGCCTGGGTTTTTTATCTCACTTTTAACTATCTGGCTAAAACTATTGTTATGTACATCATCAACCATGATGATGTGGTCATAGATCTTGGGGCTGACAGTACCCCTCTTCTCATTTCATATATTTTTGTCATTTTCCTGTGAATAGAGGGACTGATAACTAAGTAGTTTGTAGTAAATTTCTTTCTAATGTGATGTTGCGTGCACACACACACACACACACACACACACACACACACACACACACACACACACACACACACAAAACTGCCAACCTCCCACATTTCGGGCTGGAATGGCATTGCGGCCCAAGATGCTGGGTAAACAACTGTGTTCAGGAAAGTTGAAAAATACATTTCAATTTCAGTAATTCTGTGACACTATGAACATGAAAGATATTTATTCAGTATCAGCAATTCCTGCCAGGAGTTTCCATTGCTTATTTTTACTCAGTATCATAATCATATATCCCTTCAAATATATTTTTAATCCACCTTTTATGTCCTGGCGCAATTTTGCTTAGTAATTTGGGCTCTTTCTACCTCAGATGCATTTTCAGTTTAAATAAAGATAAACATTACCATCAATAACATGCTTTCTTATAAATTTCATTTCATAGGTGTCATTGGAGATGTTTTCAATTTTACCAATAAAAAACTGAACCTACTTTTCATAGGAAACTTCACTATAGCGAAATAATTTTAGTTGAATTCTTGAACATCTTTATCGTTCTCCTTGTCTATATCTTCAGTTTCATTTGACTTAGGCTGTTCATAACTGGTAGGTGCTCTGGATGTAGAATCAGAATCACAAGATTGGGACTATCTGCTTTCAGCATTGTCACAATCAAATTCATTGAAGTCCATGACAACTATACATTTTCCTGCAATTAATGCCAAGTGCTTTGCTTATTGCAGCATTCCTTTTGTTTCACTAGAGTGAACCTGTTTCAATTGCATTTTGAAGGCTGCTGTCCAAGAAACTTATGGTGAATTGATGTCTTGTGTATCTGTTTCTTACTAAATCTATGAAATGACTTTATTGTGGCAGAAAAGAAAAATTCTTGCTGTTCCAAACCCAGATGCAACATTCAATTTAGTGATAGCTATCTTTTCAAAGATTCTTTCCAACAATGTAAGAGATTCTGATTTTCCTCCCACCCCCTATTCTTCTTTTTCTAATAATCTACCACGTTTCTCCAAGCAGGTTTTAGAGGCCTAAGAAAGACCACACATGGGGTTGATACAAGAGAGTAGAGTAAGGTAGTAGAAGCATAAATTGAATATCATGTTCCTGGCACAGCTTAATCATGTTAAGTGATGTATGACTCGGAAGATTGTCACCTATAATCACTTTGATCAAAGTGCTGGCATAATGAAGACAAATTGAATAAAGCACAATTCAAACATTTTTGGTCAAACCAACCACGTTGGTCCCTGTTATTACCTGCACCTGAAATCCAAATAGCATAGAGGTATTTTGCCCTGAAAATTGTGTAAGATGGGAGGACTGTGCCATCTGCAGCCACTGCTGTCATTACCCTAATACTTAGTTTAGAACTAATCGCAATCCTTTCAGGACATCTTGCACCTTGCTTCACTATTACGAGGGACATTCCAAAAGTAAGTTTCATCATAGTTTTTCACACAGAAACTTTACGGCAAAAAAAAGGCAGCACGGTCTCGTGCACATTTTTCGACATAGTGATATTTGTTGTTGTGTACAATCAGTTCAAAGAAACCCTCTGGTAAACATCTGTGCCCTGCGATGCAAGAAATTTTTGCACAGCCTTTTCCATCACAGCACATTATTTTCATTCATGGAAATTTTGGGACACCCACTTCATTCATCATCTACACTGTGCCTTGCTTCTCTGAACATGCAACCCCAGCATTTGATGATACATGACCTGTTCATCATACACACTTTGCAGGCGTTCATAGTTGACACACACTGGGTTCTCATGCCCATTTACATCAGATAACAGCACACACTTCCATTGGTGACCATGTTGCCGGTCGGCTGCTACTCTCTCCTCTTCAGCACTCCCTGTGCATGCATTATACTTCCTCTGTCAGTGCCACTTATGTCATTAAACCAGCAGTGGATGTGGGTTCATATAGCATTTATTTGTATCAGTGGATGTAGCACCTTCTCTTTCAAAAACAATGACAAAACTTACTTTTGGAACATCTCTTGTACTTTCACTTGTCCAGGATCATCACAAAAGTTGGTCTCATCATAGTTTGTAATTTTGGAGAGAGGAGCAGTGTTAAAGTACACTTCAAGGTTCTTAAAATAACCATTCACTGTTTAACAGATAACTTCTGCCTGTACCCTCTTTAAATTTTCACTTACTCCGATAGTTCTTTATTTTTTTTTTTCAGAAAACATTTTAGCCCCTTATGACCCAGTCAATTGCCACAAAATCATTTTTCAATCTGCCCTTCTTGGTTAAGAGAGGCCAATATGATGTGAACTCAACATGCAAAAGTTGGCCTGGATGCTCATGCTCAGCAGTAAATTTATAAGGGTACAGATGCAGGACCTTTTTTCTATAATGCTTTGATGTGGCAGTATTTTAATTCCCTTCTGCACAGATGAATGGCCTTGAGATTACATTGGAATTTGTTCCAGGCTTTTCTTCACTCGGGCAGCGTTTTCTGATATTCACTCTTTTTTTTAGATAGTTACAGCCATTTTACTACTAAGTTTTGCATTGTATGATTTGCTGGATGTTTTACCAAACCATGTCCAGTTTTAAACTCTTGGGCAAACAGACGTGTGCTTCATGTAACACTGGGCAGTGAACACAGGCTGCTTTATCATGAGCACCATTTTGTGTTGCATTCAAGCACACAGTGAAGTACTCGGGACAGAGCATGTGGGAGATACAAGTGCACAGATATGTTGCAGAAATAGACTGGTCTATTGAAATCACAGTTTCGAGTATTTTCTGTGATGTAGCCTGTTGCTCTGTTTGGTAACAAAGGTTCACTCCACACTAGTGTTATAAATATTTTCCATTTTTGTCATCCTGTATGTTATTTTATGGAATGCAGAGTGTGGAGACAAGATTGATCTGTAGCATAACCCGTGTTCTAGGTTGTGGTGGTAACTGTTCGGTTGTGAGTTTGAAAAGCCAGTTAATGTGAATAAAGAATCTTACAAGGAGACATTAAGGATTGGCCCTCTTTGATTTTCTCCATATTTCAAGGAATTTGAATATCAGTACCTGGATATCAATTTGAAAAGCAGGACAACATAATTTTAAAATAACAGAAAGGAATAGCTTTTGAAGATTAGGTTTCTGAATATTGTTAAGTATAAAATGTTTTGTGCTTATTAACATAGTTGCCATTAATGGAGTGAATAGTGTAAAAGTATAGTAATTGTGAAGTCCTGATTAGTGTCTCATTACTAGCACTTTTTTAAAATTATGGATCTATTATGAAATGGATAGAAGTGTGTGTCGATCCTTTATCTTGTGCAGTATAGTTTAATATTTTGACTTGTTGATGTAGCAATATTTACCATTTGGTTGTAGCTATTGCAGTTCATTCCACTGGTAACACTACATAGGATGTCCTGGGTCTGCCTTTGGAATTTTTTTCCCCCCAAATTTTTCCTTCTAAGGCTTTTTTTTAAAGATGTTATTATGAATGTGCCCAATTTAGTTTTTTTCTCTTTTGTATCATACTAATCAGTATCCTTTTCTCTAAAATTTCTGTTTAATATTTATTCTTTAGATATCTTTTCAGTTGGGATATTGTTGTGACTCATGTCCATAGGTACAACTCTATTGTACTAAATTTTTTATTTTCCTGTTATCCCAAAACACCCTTCATAGCTATAGTGTTAAATACTCCAAATGTCTTGGAATGATTTTTTTGGTTTCTTTATTAAAGTGGTTGTTACTTAATAATATATTCTTATTTTTGATGGTTTGTTTGGTTATTGCACTTCTTGTTTTAATATCTATTATAATTCTTTCGTGATTTGTAGCTGACTCTTTCAGTCTGTGATCATCCAAGGTATCAGATTGTTTTTAACATATAGTTCACGTCCATCTTAGTCTGTGTTAAGACTGCTACATCAGCAGCAGATCAGTTGTAATTGGTTTTGATATCTTTGGTGCAACTTTTCATTGTTTGTATTGCACTTTCTATAAGTGAATTATATTAATTTATCAAACAATGGAAACTCCAGATTGGAATATCAATATTTTGTAAGGAAAAGATAGATTGTCACTTATGTAAAGATGATGCATTAAGTTGCAGACAGGCACAGTTAAGATACTTACACATTAGCTTTCGGCCACAGCCTTCCTCAGAAAAAGAGAGAGAAACATATACCATTCATTCACTCAAGCAAGCACACCTTCCACACACCTGACCTTGCACTCCGACAGCCCAGATCAGGCATTCTGGTCTGAGCTGCCAGAGTTGGCAGTTGTGTGCGTGAGGTGTACTTGCTTATGTGAATGAATGGTGTGTGTATGTCTCTCTCTTTTTCTGATGAAGGCTGTGGTCGAAAGCCAATGTGTCTTCTAATTGTGCCTGTCCACAACTTAACGTGTCACCTTTACAGTGAGTAGCAATCTCTCTTTCCTTAATCTTTACTATAGGTTATCTTTCTTGAGCTGACTGCAATTTAATTATGAAGAATTATACAAGACGCATTTCGCTGTTATTTACAGGTAATCTTCCATGGCTATTCTTCAAATTGAATACATACATTTGTACATTTTTGATTGTTTTAGATTAAAAACCATGTTTTCTTTATAAAGTTGGTCTGCAAGTTGCTTTCAGTGTTTCTTCACATGTTCTGCTCCTTTCCCTTTTGCTAGCAGTGGTTGGTGCTGAAAGGCTTCATTTCACATTTGCACTTGACACATTTTGCCATTCTGCAGTATTTCCTGCACTGCATTATTTACACTTCACTTTCTTAAACTGTTTCTCATTCCACACTGCCACAGTGTTTGTTTGTTTGTCTGTCTGTCTGTCTGTTTTCGTTCACGTTGTGTGTGTGTTGGCAACCTGTGAAACTATTGTGTGTGTGTGTGTGTGTGTGTGTGTGTGTGTGTGTGTGTGTGTGTGTGTGTGTGTGTGAGTGAGAGAGAGAGAGAGAGAGAGAGAGAGAGAGAGAGAGAGAGAGAATGAGAATTGTGAAATTTTCTTGTACATAGGTAGAGACGTGAGAGAATGGGGTGGGTTGATGCCCCCCACCCCCCTCCCCAGAGAGTGTGGGGAAGGGTAGGGATGGACCTGGACGGTGCTTATAGGACAGAATCTGGGAGGAGATGGTATTGGTAAATGGAGTCTGTGGTTATATGTGCACATTTGATGTTATATTAACTGGTCAATCAGTTTAAAGTTTCTTATAAGGTGAGGTGTTTTTTGTTGTTGTTTATCCTTATGATTTCCATGGCTGTGGCTGTAATTTTATGTTGGTGTAAGTGTTCTGCAAAAGTTGAATGATTTGTCCTATACTTCCACGCTCTTACATGTTCCTTGTATCTAGTGTCAAATATCCTCCTGGTTTGACCTATCTATCTTCTATCACATGTATTGCATTTCAGTTGGTATATTCCTGATTTCTGATACAGATCATATTTTCCTATTGTTTTTGGGAAATATTTCTGAATTAAGCTGTTGGTTTGGTGTGGTGTGCTATTTTTAAGCCTTGTTCTCTGAAAGTATTGGATGTTCTGTTGTGAATTTGTGGTTGTATGTCATTATGTACAGTCTTTTACTTTGTTTCTTTCACGCTTTGTGTAGTTTCTATTCTTCAGTTTTGTGTATTGGTTTGTGTGTGATTTTGTCCTTGTGTTGGTGACAGCCAGGTATTTGTTCTTTTCTGTTTCTTGATTTTTCTTGTTCAGCTTTGTTGTTAAGTTCTCTTTGCATCCATTGTTTGAGGCTATTTGTATTATTGTATTCATTTCTAAAATTACTCAAAAAGGTCTGAAACACATCATTAGCGAACAGATAGACAAAAAAATACATAGTAAACCTCATAGTTGACAATAGAGAAAGAGGAAAAACAGTTAAATTTTTTGGACATCACCATAAAGATTCAGAACAACCAACACACATCTGACATATACTGAAAACTGACAACAACAGACAAATGAGACATCACACCACCCAGTTCTCATAAGCAGGCAGCACTTAGATACATACTCCACAGACTAAACACAGTATCACTAGATACAGACAGTTCCAAAAAGAAATAAATACCATAATACAAACAGCCTCAAAAATGGATACAAAGAGAACTTAGTAACAGAGCTGAATAAAAAATCAAGAAACAGAAAAGAACAAACACCCAGTTGTCACCAACACAGGGACAAAATCACACAAACCAATACACAAAATACAACAGTAGAAACAATACAAAGTGTGAAAGAACCAGAAAGTAAAAGATAGTACACAATGGCATACAACCACAAATACACACACAGAATATTCAATACTCTCAAACAACAAGGCATAAAAATAGCACACCAAACCGACAACTCAATTCAAAAATACTTCCCAGAAACAATAGGAAAAAAACTAATGTGTATCAGAAATCAGAAATATACCACCTGAAATGCAATACATGTGATGGAAGATAGATGGGCCAAACCAGGAGGACATTTGACACCAGATTACAAAATTGCAGCCAGAGAAACAGACGTGGAAATCATAAGGATAAACAGTAACATCACCTCACCTTACAAGAAACTTAAAACTGATTGACCACTTAATATAACATTAAATGTACAAATATAACCACAGGCTCCATTTGCCACTACCATCTCCTCCCAGATTTTGTTCCATAATCGCCGTCGAAGCCCATCCTTGCTCTCTCCCCCCCCCCCCCCCTCCCCACCCCACCCCTCACCCCCCTGCCCCCTGGAAAAAAATATCTACCCATCCCCATCTCTCTCATGTCTCTACCTCCATACAAGAAAATTTCACAAATTTCTCTCTCTCTCTCTCTCTCTCTCTCTCTCTCTCTCTCTCTCTCTCGTGCGCACACATTGGCAAACAGACAGACATAAACACTGCGGCAGTATGGAATGAGAAACAGTTCAAGAAAGGGAAGTGTAAATGATGCAGTGCAGGAAATACTGCAGAATGGCAAAAGCTGCCAAGTACAAATGTGACATGAAGCCTTTCGATGCCAACCGCTGCTAGCAGGGAGGGAAGGAGCAGAATATGTAAAGAAACACTGTAAGTAGCTTGCAGACCAACTTTATAAAGAAAACACTGTTTTAATATAAAACAATAAAAAATGCACAAATGTAGTATCCAATTTGCAGAATAACCATGGAAGAAGGTTTGTAAATAAAAGCGAAACATGTCTAGTGTAATTCTTTTTTAATTAAATTGCAGTCAGCTCAAAATGGGTAATCTACAGTAAGAGATTTTAACAGCTGCTGTGGAAGATGGTCACACAAACATATTATCTTTGATACATGATAATTATTTACCTTGTTTATCACTGGAGATAGTCTGTTACTGGATAAAAAACAATGACTTGTTGTATTTAAGTTCATGAATGTTGCTAATACAGTTGACATAATATTAATCACTTCTTTCAGCCTATTAGGAATGCACCACCTGGAAAAAAGTATGTACGCTGCCCCTGCAATTGTCTGCTTATTTGCAAGAGTTCATCACAGCGTATTGCTTGTCCTCGACCAAACTGCAAGCGAATAATAAACCTGGCACCAAGCCCTGTTACTCCACCAGTGCCAACGATGCCCGGCATGTGCCGTGTTACATGTGGACATTGTCATGACACCTTCCTGGTAAGGCGTTGAGTCATTCAAATCAGACCTAAAGTTTCACATGTTTCCTTAATTTTGGAAAGATAAACATATATAATAGAAACGTAATGGTTAAATTTATAAATGTATTATCTAATGTTGTAAACAATAAGTGTAAGGTGGTATAGTGTGTGTAATTATTAGAGGAAAAACTGAACTCAAAAATATGGTTTGGCTGTGAAAATTAAAACCATGTTAGAGTGGAAGAGAGGCTTTTATTCACTAAGTGCAAGTGTGGAAATCACTGAGAAGACTGTAACACTCGGGGAAAACACAACGGATTCTTAGGTTTTGCGTGTTTCAAGCAGTTTCTGTGTTAAAGGAAAGAGGGAGATGGGGCACAGGAAAAGGTGAAAAGAAGTAGTGCAGGCAGTGGGAAGAAGCAGCTAATGGCAGTTTTGTATATGCTCGCATACTGATACAGCAACCACCACCATGTTCCATTAAAGTGCTTACTATGACAGTCGCAATATGGAGCATAAATAACAAATAGTTCTTTTTAGGTCACTTTCACAAGATTGCTTCTGATCTACCTGGCTTAAACAACTCTGCCAGATTTTACAAGAAAATTGGTGACTTCGTAAATAACACTGTGCTTGGAGACATTGTACAATGCAGTAACCCAGTTGATTTTCTTAACTTTCTTCCTTATACTGCTTTCATGAATAGTACCTGTAAAAATAATCTTTTCAGAGAACATATTTAAGTATCTTGTATACCACCTTAAAACATAGCCCATAATTTTGACAATCTTAATGAACAAGTAATTCAGCCATAACATAGGAAATTTCTTCCAGATGTGCAGTACACTTGAGGAATTTTTCCTGACAGGTTTAATGTACATGAGGGGAGAACCAGCTGACTTCTTAATGTTTACAAATTTTAAATTCACGATGTATGTGCAATCCATCTCCCTGCTCCCCCACCCCCCCTCCCACTCACGCACCCACCATCTGGCCATCCTGATTTAGGTTTTCCCTGATTTCCCTAAATCACTCTAGGCAAATGCTGGGATGGTTCCTTTGAAAGGGCACGGCCGACTTCCTTCCCTGTCCTTCCCCAGTCCGATGAGACCAATGACCTCGCTGTCTGCTCTTCTCCCTGAAACAACCCTCACCCTCCCACGATATATTATATTATAAGGTTTGTTGTGTTTTTGTTTTGCAGGTTGGTATTCTGATAGATATGGAGTTATTTATTGATTGTGATTTTTTTATTTGTAATTCACTGTTGCTATTTGAGTTTACATATTTTCATTCTGTTATTTGGAGATACAGTAGTGAATGGCACTTTGGACACTAGAAAATGAAATGCTAAGTGGAGAGGTTGGAACTTTTTCTGATACGCTCTTCTGTTTGAGTTCATTGGAGGGGTGACAGCACTGGAGGCAGCCAGAAAAATTGAAGCCATGCATAGGGAGAAGACCATTGGACAGAGTACAGCAAGAAAATGGTTTTCTCATTTTCAGGTTGGTTATTTTGGTTTCGGTGACTGTCCACATTCAGGAAGAACTTTGGAGTTTGATGATGAATCTTTAAACTCGTTAATCCATAATGATCCATGCTGTGCACTCAAGAAATGGCAAATGTGATGAAATGTGATCATTCCACCACTGTGTGACATTTGTGTGTAGTGGGGAAGGTTCAAAACTCGGGTTTATTGGTACAGCATTCTCTAAGCCAAAATGACAAAAATCAGCAGGTATCCGTATATGCACATATGCTTGCTTGTTATCAATTTGCTCATGAACAACACTGACCATTACTACCCTGTATCTTTACTGGGGATGAGAAATGATGTCTTTATGCTAAAATAAAGAAAAGAAAGGATGGGTGAGGCTGAACAAAGCAGCAACTCCCTGTACAAAGACATGCACGCATCCCGAAAGATAGTGTTATGCAGCTGATGGAACAGGGACTATGTGATGTACAATGAATTGCTTCCCTGATATGTAATCATTGCTGCTGACATTTATTCTCAACAGCTGAGACATCTTGTGGATGTAACCCCAGAACAATGGCCAGGAAGACTGCATGAAGTGATGCTATGATACTATAATGCCAGCCCAAATTCTACTTCAGAGTCCACCAAAAAATGTATACACTCTTTATCAGGCTTTGTTGAGATATTGATATTGTCATTCGATTTGAGTTAAGAATGTGTTGTTGTATGGTCTTTGGCTCAACAGATGTTAGTACTTTCATCTCGGTATTGAGGAAACAAGATGATGGGAGCACGCTTGACATTCGATCAACGAAAATGTATTATGAAGTAGTTTTTCAAGTTTGATAATCTGTTGAAGTGCAACGTCTGTGGAGGCAGGAGTTTGAAACAGAACCGCCAACCTGCCTAACAATTAAACACATCATTGACAAGTTTGAATTCCATGGACCGATTTGTGATATTCGCAAAGGAGGATCCAGAACACAGGCGTACAGCTACAAGTCTTGCTTCGTCAGCTCTCGTGGTGGAAACGTTTGTTAATTCTCCACAGAATCCTGCTAAGCAATGTGCACGTGAAATGGGGGTTAGCTGTTAAAGCATACGAAGAATTCTGAAAGCTGCAAAGTGGAAAGTTTACATTCCACAATTACTGTATGTGATTGTTGACAACAAGTCTGATTGCCGAATGCAATTTTGTAAATGGTATCAGCAAATGGTAATTGATGACAAACAGTTTTTGATGAAGGTCGTGTGAGGTGACAAGTCACAATTTAAACTTAATGGAACCATGAATCACATAACAGTGTTTACTGTGCACAAGAAAATCTGCATGTTTGTGGATAAAGCGCTCAATCTACGAGGGTTTCACGTGTGGTGTGGACTATCATCTAGGGGCTTAGTAGGACCCTTTTTCTTTGATGCTACTGCCACTGGATATATGTACCCGGAAATGTTACCACATCAGTCTTGCCAGGTATACATGTGTTTTATGGAACCAATGAAGAGGTCTTCTGCCAACAGGATGGGGCACCACCACACTACCACCTAGCTATACGAGCTTTTCTAGATGACAGTTTCCCAAGCATTGGATTGGACAAAGAGGGCCCATTGAGTTCCCTCCAGTCGCTACATCTAATGCCTATGGACTTCTACTGTGAACTGTGAAGGATAATGTCTATCAACATAAGCTACGCGTGCTGGAGGAACTTCGCCACGAGATTACAGTGATATATGCAGCAATCTCCACTGTAACATTGGCTGACGTAGTTGTGGCAGCTGCTCATCATTCTGTTATGTGTATGGCCACCAACGGTGCACGTTTTGAACATTTAAAGTAACCATGTGCTAAACTGAAGGTTGTACAACATGTGTGATCAACTATTAAATGTAAAATAAACGCATAAGTAATACTTTTCGCTCCTTAAAGTGTGTATACATTTTTCTGGCAGACTTTGTATACTGTCAAGAAACACTATATGGGAGCTGGGTTGGGAAGTCATTCCACACCCACCGTATGCACCTGATCTTGCGTCATCAGATTTTTTGCCTTTTCTGCCCTCTGTCGAACAGCCTTCAAGGAACTTCCTTTCCAGATGAAAACACATTCCAAACATGGGCTGATGAGTTCCTTGCCTGAAAGCCCTGTTATTTGTAAAATTACAGAATTGAAAATGTACCTGAGCATTGGCAGACTGTTGTAAATAGTGAAGAAGAATATTTTATTGATGACTAAAGTCTCTGTTATGTGTATCTGTTGTGTTTGTTAAACTTATGGTAAAATTCTATGAACTTACATACCAACCAATAAATACAAGACAACTATATCTCTTTAGTTTAAATTTTGTGATTGCAGCCATGAAATGCAGCACATCAGTGGTTGCCTGTTTGTGTTGTGAGACCATAGTGTATTTGTATGTTAGTGGCTTAGAAGTTACATACCCTCTTTAAATTTGCATCAATCTCTCATAGAGGAATAATGCAGAGGGAACCTGCGTAAGAATCTATAAACAGGATTTTACCAAATTACCCTCCAGAACATGAAAGGAGGGTTAGATATCATATGGGTTGAAATAATTACTCGAGTTTCTATTTTCTTCAGTGATAAATTTTGAGGGTTTGCACTCTCATGTGACTAGCAGTAGTTTACATTTCTGTTTCTTCCCTTAGGTGGACTTGATTGTCTGTCATACCTTTCACTTCAAAAATGTTCCACCTAGAAGCACAGTGCAAGCTGTTATACACATACGCGTATGTGCAATGGAGTACTGAACACGTGTGTAAAAGTGAAATAGGGTATTAAACAAAACTTAATAGATCTCAACCTCACTGTGTCAAAGGGTAGAACTGTATGCTACACTAGAGCCAGATTTAAATGCAGTTGTTGTTTGCATTGTAAGTACTGAATTGTAATTTATTGTTTCTTCAATTTTCTTTACAGTTTAATACACTTAATAATGCTCTTGCAAGGTGCCCTCATTGTCGGAAAGTGTAAGTATTTCTCAGTAAATCATGAAATAAAATACTTTGTGATGTTTTTCAGATTTGTTTTTTAATTAATGTTGTTTGTTAACTTCTAAGGTCATCAGTTGGACCAGACTTTGCTAGAGCCCGAGGGATAGTGTTTATAATAATTGGTCTGGTTTTCTTGGCTGTTGGCATTGGTGTAACGGTAAGTACTCAACATGCAATAAATACATTACACTGCCTATTGGTGATCCTTGAAACTCTCTCTCCATTATTGAAGCACAATGGCTAAAGGGAATGGCAACCAGAAATACTCATTGCATAGCCAAACAACAGTATGAGACTCTTGTGTAACAAACCACAGAAACACCAAAGATGTCTCAAGCAGCAGCTAGAAAGGGGGTGGGGGCTCTGTACAACAAGCCACTTTGCACTTCAGTGGTTCAAATGGCTCTGAGCACTATGGGACTTAACTTCTAAGGTCATCAGTCCCCTAGAACTTAGAACTACTTAAGCCTAACTACAGCACACACATCCACGCCCGAGGCAGGATTCGAACCTGCGACCGTAGCGGTCACGCGGTTCTAGACTGTAGCACCTAGAACCGCTTGGCTACCCTGGCCGGCTGCATTTCAGTGTCAGCTGGCTTTCACTGTAATACAAATAATCTGGCAGTTGTACATTTGTAGCATACAGGTTTTGATGACTTCATGACATGCCCATCAAGATGATGGAACACTGTAACAAAGTAAGAATCATCCATACATAGCAATGTGTGCAAGTATAAAAAACATTTTTTCATTCTGAAATCCACTCAAAATAAGTCAGTTTGAGGGAGTTTAGTGGTCAACAAGTGTAGCTGTGTTAGGTCTGAAATGCCTGTACTAATTTAATTTGCCTAGTATGACCTGTCGTTTTAGAAGATTGTGGGGCAGGAGGAGGTTGTGGATGATAGAGGTATGCCTCTGTTGGTCAAAAACTGTTCTTCCTCGTGATGTGCTCTAGGCTATTTAACTTTCGGTTGAAAAAGTATGCACTTCTGTAAGTAGCAACACAGGTCCATTCCTTATAGAATGAATAATTGCCAGAGGTTGTATAAATGGTGTTCTTGGTTTGTTCCTATGTCAGTTATGTTGTATAAACAGTTTGAACAATGATGAATATTGCACAGAAGTTGATCTGATCCAGAAACTCCTGGAAAATAGCTGATGTGCTGGACACGCAGAATGGAGGGCTACAGTATTGATATAGCACAAAGTTGGTGTTAATGGCTATAACTGCATTCAATTTTGTGTCTAGAGGAAGTGAAAATAATATTCAGAGATCAGTGTACAAATAAAAAGGTTCCCAGTGAGATGTGAAAGCAGTGCTTCTGTTCAGCGTAATTGGTGTATATCTATCACAGTTTGGGTGTTGATTGTGACCTTCATCTCCAAAAATCACAAAATTCTGAGAGATCAGTCCAGTTTGTACACCACCACATGACTCAGGGCAACCTGCCACAGGCTTCAAGGTAGTCAACCAAATGCGATACTAAAACATAAGGCTTTAAGTACCATTGTTGGGTGTTGCATGCTGGTAAAGAATGGATGCACCCAGATCACCAAAGAACAATGGAACTTTATTAACACAACGCATCAACTGAGTTCAGTAAAAGAAGCTTCAGATATTAATATGACACAGTGCACACTAACAGTTTTTTAGAACATACAAGACATATTGTTTATGCTAGCATAGTCCTAAGTTAATTACTCTGATCTGTCCTAATAGAGTATCAGTGATGGAGTCAGGAAATGTTTGTATGAGGACATGGTGATTGTTGCACTTATAACTTAATGGTTCGGACACTTTATGGGAGGCAATAGGCTCCAAGTCGTGTGCAGAACTGCTTACGGTGGATGTAGTACCACCTGGTTCCTTGGTGATTGCTGAGGTGTGAACTTCTGGGGTTGGATTGCTAGCATATTGGAAGGGCAGCAACTCACAGTAGAAAACTGTGTAGTTGGTGGCTGGACTGTAGGTGCTGGCCAAAGTTACAGTGTCCCTCTTTGTTATGGAAAAGATGGCAGAGCCATCTTGTTGCTGTCTGTGGCTGTGATATAGATGATAGCCGAGGATACGGCATTCCTTGGTCCCTGAGGGAGAGATGGCAATGCCATCATTGAAAAGAAGTGCCACCTGAAGGGAGGAGGCTTCCCAGGGACAGTGGATCCAGCAGTGGGTTCCGGCATTGGTGGAGACATGGACCTGGAAGCAGGGCCAAAGGCAAGTAGTGCACTGGCAGCCTGAAGGGAGGTAGGTCCATCTGCTTGAGAACTGGAAGGAGCTGCCCTAGATAACAAGAGACGTGCAGGGTTGCTGTCAAGTAGGGACTCCTGGGGTCACTCAAGATGCTGTGACCTTGCAAAGCCATGCTTGTAGTGAAACTTCAAAGTCCGAGGAACAGGAGTTGGGGGGGGAAGTCCAGCTGGTGACCTGGAGGGTGGCAAGACAAGAAGTGCCAGGCACTCTGCATTGAATGGAAGATCCTAGAGTTCACAGGAGCAACAATAGCTGGAGGTGTTTGGGAGTGGTGACCAAACTGGGACGGTAGAGGGTGAATTCCTGCAGAAGGCATGATGCACACTGTGAAGTCTTCTGTTGGAGAAGTAAGCAAGAGTATGAAGCCAACATGTCCCACTCTGGAAAGGAAGGAGCCCAGGAGAGGTACAGAGGCACCGAGGCTGTGGGCTGAGTGTCAGTGACGGGGGGAAAGGAAGGTGTAACAGAGGATGGGCTGTCGGTAGGTGAAGAGCTGCATGCAGTAGACGCAGAAGAGAACAGAGCAACACTAATATAAGATGGAGAGGGAGAGTTTGAGTGGGCAGGTGCCATGGATATCGAAAACAAAGGAAAGAATGTGACTGGGGGGGGGGGGGGGTTGTGGTTCACTGGTTTGTTGAGTGGGCCAGTGGTGAGGACGTTAATGGCACTGGAGCCTGAGGAGATGCTGGAGGTAGAAGGGTCAGGATAGGCCAGGGGACAATCATTGTGGAATGCTGAGATCTGGAGGAAGTGTCAGCTGTGTGAGGGAGGCAGATCGCAAGTCAGGTTGAAGCTGTGTCGTTCCTGCTGGGGCAGTGTCGGGATGGGCAAGCTCCCATTGAAGCAGCTGGGAGGTACGCTGTAAGAGCTGTGCCTGAGGCAGAAGGTGTGCTGACATGTCTGTTGCTTGTAGTGGCGCCACCACCCTACATTGTAGTTGAACCAGTTTAATAAAGCCCTGGAGCAACTGTTATACCTGCTTTCCCTGTAACTGTAAAATCCGAGTTAGTGAAAGCTGTGGTTTTGTATGAACCATGAGCATTAATGATCATAACCACGTATAAATCTTGGTTTATTTATTCCACATAAATGTACAAATAGTGTCAAATCTTCAGTCACATGAAATAGTTACAAGTGAACGGAATAGAATCAGAGTTGTTTTCAGTTAATAGCACAAGCATTGTTTTAAAACCCCCATAACACTGGAAACAAAACAAAACACAACATGTTTCACTGTCCACTAGACAGAAAGAGGGCAAAGGGAGCAGACGAGATGATCTGTAATCATTATACTTTTTATAGCAAGTATGTGAATACTCATATGAGAATTTCGTTACATTGATACAACATCAAGGAGTAAGTAACTTGTAACTCTCACACTGCAAAATCTCCAACAGAAAATGCAGTACTAAAGAATTTGAAAATGACAGATATACTAGGGCTACTACAGAAGCAGTTAGTGAAGCAACTATCAACATGTCCCTAGAATGGTAAGACTGAAGAAAGTCACTAATGTAGCTGGGAAATGTTTGTATGCAAACATAGTTTGTGGTTGATTCACTTATGATAACTCAGTGGTTTGGATGTGATATGTAAGGCCTTGGGCTCCATCTGGTGGGCCATACATGTGGCCGACATAAAGCACGGAGTGTGCTGTGTGGTCAGTGAATGATACTCCAATTGAAGGAGTGTGTAGCAGTTGACGTTACGCGTAGAGAACTGTCAGCTTCCAATGTTGATTACCTGTAGAGCAGCTGGCCAGTGTCTTATAAGGTTGTCCTGCAGAAGAATACTGAGAAAGCATGGTGATGGTACATAACTTGCAGAGGCAAGACAGTGTCAATAACAGCAGCCCCACTTACAGCAAATTTAGCACCATGTGGCACTGTGGTTGTTGCTCAGGGTGTGTTCTCCTGCATGTGGGATGCTACTTGAAGCGTGGTGTGTGCAGAAACTACGTCTGTCTCGTCCAAATCTTGCTGGAACAGGGATGGAAAAACAGCACAAATAGCACTGATTTAGCGCAATGGTACATCTTCCAGTACTATGTATACAGGATTAACACCAGAGAATTGGAATACATTAAAGCAATCAATCCCACAAATATTATGGACATATTTTTGGTTGATTACCTCAGACCACAGATAATTTTTGTGTGAGTAAAGCATCCTACATCGCCCTCAGCTTGAACAAGTAGTTCAATCACATCCTAGCATTGGTGTGGCCCAAGATGGGATGGATGGGACTCGGCTCTCTACAGGTTGTTGCAGATTAGGACTTTGCTGTGAACCCCATGTTCTATTGGAACAGAATCTGGTAACTGACACAGTAAGGGTCGTAGGCATTGTGTGAACAGTGTTGACTTGCATTGCTGATGACAACAATGCAGCCCTCCTTTTGGTGCTGTGAAAAGTGGAGGCTAGGTGATTCTAACATCCATGTGTCGTACAAGAGGCCTGGCAGTGGGGCGACCTCACGGTTGTGGTGGTGAGATCATTCTGGACAGGAATGGAGCTCGTGCATTGGGCTAGCCAGTAGCATCTGGAGAGCATGGCTGGAGGCTAATGGTGCAGAAACAGTGTCTCAGGGCAGCAGAATTGACATCTGGGCTGTCCGTCTCATTTTGAAACCACTCATACATTGGCTAGCAATTCCTCCAGACTGAGGACATCAACCTGGAGTAGTTCAGGTAGGTCCTGTACCAGTTTGTCCTGTATAAGGATATTTGCTTCTGTCTTGCTAATTTATCTGGCACGTGAGTGGACGTATGGCATCAACTGATTACTATGAGACAAGGCTGCCGTGGTTGTTCAGGGAATTGATAGAGCTACAGCCATTCAAATACCACATGCACTTTTGTGGCGGTGTTTGTAGCGACAAGCAATTCGCTGTAGAAACGGCTTACGAAGTCACTGCCACACTTTTAATAGCGGGCCGACCGGTCCGCTGGAACAGTGAACAGAAAGATGAAAACCCAAACACTCTGATTAAATAAAAGTCGGTACTTATCTTTATTAACGAAGATACAGAAACAGTAGTGAACTCCGTGTCTACAGAGATCTGTCTAGTTCGAGTCGGAGCGGCTAGGTCAGCGTCGGCTGACGACAAACAACAACTCTGCTGCGATGAACACACAACTGACTAGCAAGTACACAAATCGGTGGCGAGTATACAACTGAGCGGCGGATACAGAACTGTCCTAGCGCTCGCGACTCCAGCGCTTAAGAAGCCAGAAGCCAGCGGTGGCGCGCGCAGACTTGCGGCGATTTCCTGTATCGCTGGCGCTGCTTATGCGGACGGCGTCCGGACTTTGATGCTGCCAACCTTTTGGCAGCGGGCTCGGTTGGCATTACTGGCTAGGATATAACATGCACAATGTTGTCACAGTGAAGATAGAAGTAATCAGATACAGATAGTTAATCACATTGCTCATTTTTAATTCCCTATGCTTCGTCAATGATGTTAGCTAATGTTTTGGCCCACTCACAGCATTGTAAGCCATGCTATTAGGTCCCATACTAACAGCAGCATTGGAAACAACAATGTGTTATAGGAAAAAAGCAACATTATGAACATGACAGCTGCTCATTTCATTTGCAGCAATTTAAGCTGTAGTATTAGGTCTCAACCCAATCACAATATCAAAGTTGTGAAATATGTGGGGAAAAAAATGATCAGATGGAGCAGTTGTCATTGATTGCTGTGCATTATCACCCAATTGGCTACAAATGATGACAGTAAATTGCTAACAGAAACACACAATGGAAGAACTGTAGACAGTATAATTGCACTTAAGCCAAGCAGCAGACAGCATCTGTGATTTGTCCAGCTGCAAGTTGATGGTGTTAGTGTGCTGCATGTTAGTTCCTGCAGTTGGTATCAAATGCAAGGTTCAGTTGCTATCAATGCCAGAAATGGTACAATGGTGGTCTGTACTGAGGTGGCTGTGTCTGCCTTGGGGCGTCTCTGCAGTGGTGTCTCAAAATCTCTACCTGACAGCAGATAACACTCACCCAGCTGGACACAGTTTATTTATACACTAAATGTGCATTAAAACCAATAAATTGCTTCTTTTAAACAGGAGAACTTCATGAAATAGCTCTAGAATTGAAGTTCCTGACAAGCAATATTGTTCTAGAAGATTCTGAACTTACTCAGTTCCACTGACAGACCGTGACAGAGAAGGTCTCTGCCCATTTGTATTCATTGGCAATGAGGCCAATCCAGAAGAGAATCTCACTTTGTTCTTCAAATACACCTGCACCATAGCTGACATGTTTTTGGAGATTGATCTTGCTGGAAACACGAATCCCTCAGGATATAGTTACCTTTGAAGCACCCCAAGTCCAAGTCCACAAGTACACACACACACACACACACACACACACACACACACACACACACACACACACTAAAAATATAAATATGCATTGTGTCTGGCAGAATTTAATATTAACCTTGGATACTTTCCACACACCAAATAATTGCCCAGTATGAGTACGTAGACTAATGGTGTCCAATTGTCCAATTTGCCTCATATATATCCAAATTATCTCAGAGTGTTTGTGTGCGTGCACATGTAGTCATTGTGAAATGACTCTTGGATATATTTGTAGCAGATTGGACACTATTGGTCTACATAGTCTTAGTGGACCATAATTTGGTGTGAAAAATACTGATTCACTGGAAAATATTAAAGTCCGTAAGCCATACTAGAAATTTTCTGCAACAAACAAAACTTGGTGGAATCAATTACCACAAAACTTCCACTTTAGGGCCACTTTTTTTTTTTACACGCAGCGTCATGAAGCCAGAGCTAAACTGTGCCGAATAACTGAGGAAACACAGTACTGTGTAAAAAGTGTAAAAAAACTGCATTGAACTAAAAAACAATTGCCATGTTGTGTTTTAAGTTCATTATCCTTGACTGGTGCTGATGATGCCAATTTCCAGTTCGTACAAATCTACTGGATTTTCCAGTATCACTATATTGCTTTCTCTCTCATTGTGCAGTGCACACAGGAATGTCATACTGTGCTACAGCCTCTGATGCTGTCAAATTCCCTTCCAGCACAAGTGTAGTAATGCAGTCACAAATAGCCTGTTGACAATCAGGCATGGCGCATGGATAAAGTGGCTGGACTCAAAGCCAGGTGGTTCAGGTATCTGACCCTGAATTGTTTACAGTCATTGGCTATTATAGAATAATTGGTGAGATTACTCCTGAATGATGTTAACCTTCAGGTAAGGTGATCATACAATGAAGTTAAGCAGTGTAGTCTCAAAAAGTCTACATTTAAAGTTTTTAGGTCACTTGCTTTTTGGAAAAAATCAGTCAGTAGTAATCATGTTTCAGTCCTTTACTACTTTCAACTGGACAGTTGGCACAGCAATCAGATCACTTACTTAATGACCAGGATATCATGGGCTCAAATCTCCATGCTTAAATTTTTTTTTTTGTGTGTATTAAAAACTGAAGATTAACTTTACTTTGAGGAAAAAGTATGGTGTGGTGTAATGCTATAAGTAAGAATAATAGAGTGTGTGACTTTAGATAATCATCATATATCCTTTTCATTCAGGCATTCCCTGGGCATTAACTATGCCCAGATGCATTTTTGGAAATGTAATCTAAGTTCGTTCTGTTATTAGGGGAAATAAATGTACATGCTCCAAAGGGTCTTCTATTAAATATAATGGGGTAGAAGATTGTGTCTTTGAATGCTTTTATGGCATTTATCATCTGATAAATTGTCAACACAACATTCAAGAAGAGATTTCCCAATTGATAATGTGAAATAAACATTACAGTTATCTGTTTTTCAAAACTAATGCCAAGTGATCTGTTCACTTTTACAAGTATTACTTTTGGGTGGTCACCAATCAGTAATAAAGTGTTTAAAAATCTGTGTGCCATTGAGTATAGAGTCTCTTGTCCAGAATTCAGTAATATAATCATTACAAAATGTCTTGGGGTCATGCTGTTGCTGTTGTGTAGACTGCTTAATCAACTTTTGTTTTACTAGACTCTGATGCAGTTATTGTTATTATTATTATTATTATTATTATTATTATTATGTTTCTTGCAGAAGTCAGTGCCATTCCATGGGTATTCTAACAGCAAATGTTGCTACAAGTTTTATTGTACTTGCCGCAACTTACTGACAATCATTCGTTTACAGTCTAGAAACATCTATTGTGGAAAATTAACTGCCTGTCATTGAAATAGGTCAATGTTTTCCATATAGTAGCTGTCCCTTATGTCAAGGGATAAAAAAGTTAGTTACGTGTTCCATTGATCAATAGCATGGAAAAACCGTTATGATGTGGAACGTGTCAAATGCACAAGAAATGCTCACAGGAAACAAGTTTTTACATTATAGTGTTATACCTAAATATTTCTGTTATCTATCCCATTGCCTTAAATGGCACTAAATGCATATATTATATCTCCAGATTTATTTACTCATATTCAAGAATTCATCTATGGTATAGGAGTTGTCAAGGAGGTATGATTTCAATGTGTTTTCGGAACTATTACTGCTGTCTGTGACACTTTATTTCATCTGGTAATTTATCAGAAAGTTTTATAGCAGCATATTTTACCCCTTTCTGTGCCAAAGATAGGTTAAGTAAAGGATAGTGTAGGTCTTTCTTTTTTTCTGGTATTGTAATCATGAATGTCGCTGTTGATTTTAAACTGGTCCATGTTGTTGAGAAAAAAATTCATTACTGAGTAAATGTACTGTGAAGCAGTTGTAAGAATTCCTAACCTTTTAAACAGATGCCTACAAGATGTGTGACTATGAACCTCACATTTTATTTTAACTACTTCTTTTTGAGCAGTGAATACCTTTTGACTAAGTGTTGAGTTGCCCCAGAATATTATTCCGTTTGACATCAGAGAGTGGAAGTATGCAAAGTATGTTAGCTTACTAATTTTTACATCCTCAAAATTAGCAATTACTCTGATTGCAAAAGTTGCTGAACGTAGTCGCTTTAGGAGATCCAAAATATGAATTTTCCAATTAAGATTCTCATCTATATGTACACCCAAAAACTTAGTATGCTCTACTGTGGCTGCTGACTTCTTTTGATGTGTTAAGTTTATTGAAGGAATTACACTTTTTGCAGCAGAAAATTGAATGTATTGTGTTTTTTCAAAGTTCAGAGCAAGCCCATTCGCAGAAAACCAATTAATAACTTTTCCAAAGAGCTTATTTGTATCATTTTCTATCAGACTTTCCTTTACTGGATTAATAATTATGCTTGTATCATCAGGAAACTGTCAGATCAGCATCTTGTTTCACATAAGAAGGGAGGTCATTCACATATATCAAGAACAGAAGGGGACCGATGATCGAACCTTGTGGTACACCTAATGTAATTTCACCCGAGTTAAATGAAGTAGCAAACTCCTTTGAATCACTTGAAGTGTATAAAGAGACTTTCTGCTTCCTGTTATGTAGATATGACTTAAACCACTCATATGCTGTTCCATGTATAGCATAGAATTGTAATTTCTCTTAACATAATGTCATGGTTCACACAATCAAATGCTTTGGATAAGTCACAGAATATTCCTACTGATGACATTTTACTATTTAAAGACTCTGTTATGTGGACAGTGAAATTGTATATTGCTGTCTCAGTGGAACAACATTTCTGAAATCCGAACTGTGATTACTAAGAATCCCATTACTGTTGAGATGGCTAACCGTTCTCGAGTACATTACTTTCTCAAAGATTTTTGAAAATGCTGTAAGAAAGGATACTGGCCAGTAATTATCGACATCTGTGGTTTCCCCCTTTTTGTAGAGAGACCTGACAATGGCATATTTTAACCTGTCTGGAAAAATACCCTGAGTCAGTGATGGATTACATATGTGACTCAAAACATCAGCTGTAATTGCTCCACATTGTTTTAATAGCTTGTTAGAGATGTCATCTACTGCAACAGAACATTTATTTTTCAAAGATTTAATAATTTTCCTGATTTCACAAGAGGTTGTTAGATGAAACTTAATTTGACTAAATTTTTTCAAAACTGACTCTTCCATGTACTGCCTGGCTTTTTTTTTTGAACTATTCTCACCAATTTTTTCTCCTACACTTAAGAAGTGATTATTAAATACATTGGCTACCTGTGTGCTGTTGGTTAAGGTGGTCTCATCCTCTTTAACAGTAATACTACCTACCCCAGTGTTGCAGCTTAACTTCGGCCCATTAATGTAGAAAGCCTGCAGGTTGAACATTGAACTAGAATTACGACCAGCAAAAAATTCAATGTTAAGGGCCTGCATTGTGTATCTGTTGGTAACACTAGCATATTTAATTTTCAGAAAGAGTTTTGGTCTTCGTGGAATAAGTCTAGAAAACAAACAAGTCTATTTTTGCATAATATTTCAGATAATAATTTCTTTTCACATGTTCTCAGTGTAATCCAGAACAATACCATTTGGACGCTGGCAGCAATTTTCTGCAAGCACTTTATGCTGTTAAGTGTTCATAATAGTTAATCAAATCTCAGACTCACCAAACATGTTTTCTATGCATTATGTAACTGCATCGTATAATTACTGCTGGCTGTCATATGAAGTGTAATAGAAAAGGAACAGGAATTTTTTAAATTTGCAGTCTTTATACATCATATTTTGAAATCTTTTTTATATTGTTGGTAGTCATGTTTCTGATGTATGTTTGCATTTTCAGCTGCTTCGATTATTTAGTTTATCATTGACAGTCAAAAAGAGTATAAGTGTTTTCTAGTGCTTGGTGAATTTTTAATTTTGAGAAAGATGGATCTAAGAATTGACATTAAATTTTGCTTGGAAAAATGGAATGGAGTACAGCACCACATTCAAAATGTTGACTGTGGCTTGTGGTGAACCTGTTATGAGAAAGACAGAGTTGACGAGTGGTATAAACGTTTCAAACAGGGTCAAGACGGCTTTGAAGATAATGACCACCTGGATGCTCTAGCACATCAATTACTTGCAATGTGTAAGAAGTAAACAAAATGGTTCTGGAAAATTGTGGAATCACCATCAGAGAGGTTACTAATGATGTCGGCATACCCTTTGGCTCATGCCAAGCAACTTTTTCAGATGTTTTGGACATGAAAGGTGTAGCAGCAAAGTTTGTGTTTGAAATTCAATTTTGGAATCATCATCATCATCATCACCATCATCATCATCATGTATACATCATTCAGGAATTGCTGAATCAAGTAGACAACAATCCAGAACTTATAAAGAAGGTTAGAACAGGTGATGAAGCATGGGTATGTTGAAACAAAGGCCCAATCATGCCAGTGGAAATTGCCAGAAGAGCCAAGACCAAACAAAATTAGAGAAGTTAAATCACATGTGAAGGTTCTTCCCACTGTGATTACAGTGGGATAGTGATCGTGAGTTACAATGGGTTAGTGTAGACAATAGTAATACTGTGTGAGATTATCCATGATCCAACTGTGTGTCGCACGTCTAAACACAAAACATCACAAGATGTGATACTGTGTGTTGTGTTCACTTGCTTTTCCCAGGTTTCATCCATGAGCAGTAGCTCTGCAATTTTTAATCCATATGATGATGATCTTCTAGTAATAACTTGATCTTTGAAAGTTTATTGAAGGCTGTAGGCACTATCTCACTAGTAGTGAACATCTGTAAGAAAGTTGTCAATGAAAACTGTGTACATTTGCTTTAATGTTAAGTGCAAATTACTGCTACTGTCAACAAAAATAACTTCATTCACTAATCTTTTTCATTGTTGTTTGTTGCCACAAGAAGTGATCAAAATGTGTGACTGAAGAAACAAACATCTTAATTTTTCTGTCTGTTACATGTAATTTAGTTAAGGCAGAAATGCATACAATGCTCTATTAATAATTGAAATGGACTTTCCAGACTATTGACTAATCTGTGTTTTTTCCTTGTCACAAAAGAATATTAATTTTGTGCTTTTGAAGTAATTTTGTGTTAATATCATTTCTGTTTGTGCTGCGAAAATTTTTGATACTTACACATATTTCTATTCTCAGGTTGGAACTTATCAGTTGGTTCGTAAAAATGGAGGCATTTATGTTGCGTATGTAGGTATGTATCTGTCTTTGATGCAAAGTGATAAAATTTAAATCTATTGTTTTGTTTTACATTTTGAATCACTTGCATCTTGGCAAATGCACAAATCAAAAGATCAGAACAGAAATTGTGGAATGATAACGTGCCTAACTGTTTTTCATTTATCCCCATTTAGTGTCTGAATTTTGGGATTTATGTTTAACAGCACAGTATGCATGATGATCAGCATCAGGTTAGATGTAGATTGCCTTCCACTAGGAAAGTAATTAGTGTGTCCCTATCCATATGTTCTGTTTTTGAGAATATTGGTGTGAAGCCTCTATGTGTTGCAATTTTGTCCTCTAAACATTGTGGCTTGAGACCAAAGGATGTTAATATATTCCTGCAGAATATTCTTCCCTGCAGTTTGTTTGAGAGTCCACTAAATGGCAACAGTTGTTGTTGAAATACTGTCAGATGTTGATAAACCACATCGAAGCTTATAAATCAGACGGACATACAGGCCAGGGAAACAAGAGGTATTTATTTTTATTGCAAATCTAGTCATGGGCCACAAAAGTTCATTAATCAGATAAATAATTTCAGTCAGTGATGACCATCTTTAGACCTGTGTAAATCCAGTGTACTACATAATTGTCATTGCCTGTCTATACATGGTTTATAAACTTTTGTGGTCCATGACTGTATTTTAATAAAACAAATATTCCATGGATCACTGTGGGACTTTATTGTGAATATGTCGCAACTTGTGAAACAAAAAGTGCCTCATGTATTTATGAAGATTTTCATATTGTCATGTGCAACCAGACATTTATTCCTAAAATATTGCATGTTGACTTGTCAGAAGGAGGGGTCTGTCAGGCTCTAAATATTGTGATGTATTAGATGCTGTTCAGACTACTCTCCATATGTAGGAGTTGGCATTGTATGTTGTACTCAATGTTAGCCCAAACTGTCACTGCGCGTGCGTGCGGGTGGGCGGGCTTGCATGCACGCATGCTGCTCAGCTCAACAGTGCACGCTACTAGACAGCAGTCAACGTGCCAATGTTGAGCATTTAAGTGACCATACTTGTAGGACAGGTTGAAGCAGAATGTGTCCAAAAACAGTGCATTTGGTTATATATCATCTCCACAAACACTGTATAGCTGCATTAATATTTTATTAAAACCTCAACAAACAAGTTTGCTGATTGGTCTTACATGCAGTATTACTTTTATTTTGCTGCAGATTCCATAACAAGATAACAAGATGACAGTGTAACAGCTCAGCATTAATACTTCTCTTCACTTTGGTCAGTTCACTTGCCTATAGATGTGTTATGAAAAAATTAATAACTCGCATGCCATTGATTTTGGGATGCGTAAATCACATCCTCAGGCGCCATGTGGATGCTGCTGATAACTGAGCTCACAAATACGGTGCCCACAAAAAAACCAAGTCTGTATGGTTTACAAAACTGACAATCAACAAATCAACTAACAAATGATCCTGTGATCTGTCTTAGCTGTGGTCTTGATTGACATTGTGCTTGTGAATTTGATTATTGGTGATGTCCAGAAAGTGTGTGAGGGTGGGATTTAAGTACAGTATCCTGAAATCAAGTGCATGTGGGTAAATGAATTTTCAAAGAATGCAGCTTTATGGGCAACCAAAATGAATGAACAGAAGTCATTTGCTTTTAGATTACTTTCCCATTGTAACAATTACTGAATTCCTGTGCCCTTAAATGTGCGCCAGATTGTCTAGTTTTTCGGTGTGCAACAGGTAAGGATTACTTGTATAATGACATCAAAAAGGCAGATATAAAGTGAAAACTGCTGAAGGAAACTTAGTGAATGACAGCTGATCTCAAATAATTTCTAATATGGACTATGCAAAAGCTGTGAACAATGTGATACCGCATGACATGATTGAAGACAGCACAAACATGGTGAGACAGGAGCATATTCTGCCACAGAAAAACAACCAACATTAAGGGTATGTGAACAAGAGACATCTACCGACTATCAGAAATTCTCCTACGGTATTATCATCTCTTGCTGGCACAAAAAACAATGTGGAAAATACGACTCAAGACGACACTGGTACCTGTAGCTATAGACCAAATAACAGTAATCTTCCCGCAAAAAGTAGGCCTACATATAAAATTGACATTTACACTGATAGCCAAGGGGAGGAATAGTTTCTGGATTGTGAAGTGCAAGTAAACAAGAGATCAGCACTTTGGTAACACCAGGAGCAAATCTCAAGGCAGCAACTAGAGTCAATCACGAAAAAATCTCAGGGCTAAATATTAATGATTTTTTTTGTCTTTCTTCAGGGTAAAAATGACAGGAAAAAATGAGGCAAAAGATCTTGTACCTACCCTTAAATGGAGCTGCACGAGTTTAGAAATACGAATGTGATTGTATTTTCTATATCTCATCACCATGACCTACACAATTGGTCCTGTGTGAATAAGGAAATGGAAAAATGAATAAAGCATTGCAATATCTATGCAGGGACTTTAAAAATGCAACATATGTCAACATAAGTACACTAGGGAAAAGATTCCATACAACACATGGTTTTCACATTAACCAACTGAGAAGGTAAGATCACGGAGATAGTTCGTATGAAAACAAACACACTGCAATACACAAATCAAATTACACCATTGAAAGACAAAAGTGATTTAATTTCAGCACCGACTTCTATCAAGAGCAATGAAGGAAATGCTTTTTACCAGAGATAGACATTCCTTTAGTTCCAACATAGACAGCTACAGTTCTTATAATTCAGACATATCATGTGATTATACAACTGAGTAATAAAACAGTGATCAAATATTTACGTTGCTTTAGGTTAATATCTGTTATATAAGAAATAAAATACTAGGTTTGGAACATTTTTGTAGCATTAAGAATACAGATGTGATACGTGTGGCAGAATGTTGGCTAACAGAAAATGAATTTGAGTTTCATCCCTCAAGGATATGTATATTTTGAACAGTTTGAGTGAATGGTTACAAAACTTCTTAACTTAAAACAAAGGGAGATTCAAAGCAACAAGATTCTAGAACATTATTAAATATTTTAAGATCTTTTAAACCTGCATTGCACACACACTTCTCCTACTCATAATGAAGCATGTCTAGACAATATTATTGTTTGTTTACAAAGAGAGGAATATGTGACTAGCCTGGCTGATGGAGTTCTCGTAGACCATGATCCTTTACTTTTAACAGTTTATCACAAGCATCCAATGTACAACAGTAAATCTAATGTGACATGGGTGAGAGGTCAGAGAGAGGAGCATGTTATGTTTATTCACAAGTTAAAGAGCACAAATTGGGTCTCTGTATAGAGTGTCAAATAGGAAAAGCTGGAGTTGAAAATGGTGTTGGTGATGTCTTTAAAAAGTACAGACTTACGGTATTCGTGTTCCCCATTACTAAGTTAGTTCCCCAGGTAGACCTAAACTTAAAAACACAAAATTAATTTGGTATACAAAAGAATTCACAGAAATTATAGAAAACATGCTTGTACTGTATTGAATGCACAAAATGAGGATAACCAAGAGGAGGAGGAGAGTCTACAGTGAATACCTTAGGAGTAAAAACATTACAAAGTCAAGCCCAGACAGGCCAAAAAAGCAGCATGTGAAAGGTACACAGAAGGTGCTTCAAGTAAGTGCAGGGCAGTGTTGGAAGTTATTAGACAAGATAATTCTTCCTGCCAAGTATGTCAAACTCTGCTTGATCCATGGGATATGAATGACTATTTTGTCATGTCAGTCAGAGAACTAAGAGGTGAAATTAAGACCTTGGATACTTCAAGGAATCTACTCAGTCCCCAATTGTGTGAAAGACCTATATTTCGTTGGGACAAAATGACTCCTGATGAGGTCTGTAAAACTGTTTCCAAATTGTCCAGTTCCAAAAGTATGGACTGCTACTGGATGTCCAATTATGTTGTTGAAAGAACAGTTCACTTGATAGATGAATAACAAAGTTTCATTTTTAATAAATGTTTAGATTACAGAGTATTCCTGATTTGCTCAAAATTTCAAGTTATCCCCATTTACAAAAAGGGTGATACACTACTCCCCCAGAACTATTGATCAGTTCTCATTATTCCAATACTTTAAAAAATATTTGTATCACTCAGGTACATCCAATTAAGTAATTACTGTGAAAAAGTGCTCTTTTATGCACCAATTGGTATGGATTTCGGCCAGGTAAAAACACCACTGCAGCTGTTCTAGAAATTGTTGACCAAACTTTAACTGCTTTCGAAAATAAGAAGATTGTCACTTGTATTTTGTGATTTAAGAAAAGCTTTTGACTAGAAATAGACATTCCCACTTAGTAGAAATTGGCTCAGGCGTACCACAGGACTCAGTCTTTGGCTCCTCCTTTTTCATTGTGGCTATCAATGACCTGCCTGATTGTGTATCACAGTCTGTAATCTGCTGTGCTGATGATACAACTTGACTTTCTTCACATCATGACATCGCAAGCCTTAATAAGGTCTCACAAGAAACTCTTGACTCTGCATTGAACTGGTTTGCAGCCAGTAAACTTGTCTGTAATCCAGACAAAACTCAAAAGCGTGTTAGGATAGAAAATAAATGTGTCAAACTCTTAGGAATACATATTGATGCCAATCTCAGTTGGGAAGAACATTGTTGTGCCCTCCTACTTGTCGAATATGGGGTGCCTAAGAAACCTGCTTTCTCGGGTTGCTAGACAACAGTTCAAGCAAATCATATTAATGAATTTTTATTACAATAAGATAAACAACAATACTTAACTGTGAGAATTTTCAATGGTGTGTCGCAAGCAATGGGCAACAGACTAAATTAGAAAGTACCCTTTGTATGCACAACTCCTGATACAAGTGAAACAATACAGTTCCTAAGATGCTGCTGTGGAGCTCGTAGATTGGCTAGTCTTCAACTGGGTTGGGGCCAGGCGGTGCAGCGCTTATGTTCTCTTTGCCTAGCGGCTCCTGCTGTCTTGGTGTCGTCTTAAAGAGGTGTCAGTCAGTGTACTATGGGCTGACGTCTTCTTTACAGCCCGCTCGGGTTTACCATTCCTGACAGTCGTGCTGCCGCTTGACTTTTACGCCGGAACACACATCAGTCAAGTCTGTAAAAAGATTCAAGAGTTTCCTACCTCATATGGATACTGAGAGATATGCTCAGTAATAATTATCTCCATATGGCATATTTTGCACTTTTCCAGTGACACATCTCATATGGCCTTCTTAGAGATTCTCCTCATCCCAGCAACAATTAAAATAAGTCCAAAAAAAAGTTGCCTGCATATTATGCAAGGCGGGTCCTAAAGAGCACTGTCACCCTCTCTTTACCAGGCTTAAGCTAATAACAGTTGTGAACCTGTGCATTAATGAGTCAATGCTCTTTGTCAAGAACAGCATTAAGGAATGTTTTAAGGGAAATAATACACAAACACATGACATCATAAATGAGGCAAACATTGACAGTTCAAGGCACAGGCTAGCTGTAACAGCAAACTCCCATAAAGTAAATGCCCTGAGAATTTTTAACAAGCTGCCTCTGCTCGATCCCCGCCATTTAAAAAATTCAAAACAAAATTGTATGACTCGATGACAAAAACCCCATTATACAATGTGAAAGAGCTCTATGATATGGAGAACATTGTCTTAATGTTTAAAATTATAGCTGAATGTAAGAGTTAATCTGTACATAAATTGTAAATCTTAATTGTAATATTGTAAGTGCAACTGTAACTTGATATTATTAAGATATTAAGTGATATTATTGAGAAAATCTATTCTACAGGGTGGTTAACGGCAGTGCAAGACTCTGATTCGCATCCTAAATATGTTTGCCTAACTGTCGGTAATGGGATTACGCTGATCTATATCAAGTTGTTGTTAAGTAAAACGTTGGTGTGGCCATGTGGTGTTAATGAAAATAATGTCCTTCAAGAAATATTTGTTGGCTGCAAGCCATTGTATTAAAAAATGTTGGACTTTGCCATTCAGCATGATGACTACAGTATTCACATGCTCATTGTAGTCTGAGGTGTTTGTGTTGTCATGGCAGTGGAAGCCGATTCAGTGGTTTGTCGCCAGTCCGTGCATTCACTGTCTAATCTGGATACAGATGAGACATCTTGCCATCTGCTTTGACAGATCTTCCCTTGCAGTTATTTGCATAGCTCTGACTTTCTGATCTCTCAGATTTTAGACAAATAAAGTAAGTCAAGGTTATAAGACATCCAGATATAAAATCTGATTTACGTTTCACTTATTCCTTGAGTGTGTTTAAAACTAATAATGTTGTAGAACTTTCATGCCACTTTTTAGAATTCAGGCCATATTTTGTGTGTTTCAGGTGCATTCATAGTAGCGCTACTGGCATTTGCTCGTAGTGTGTACTATTGTACTATGAAAGTGAGTCTCATTGAAGGTCCTATGTGAAGATTCGTCTTCTGTAAGTTCACATTCCCAGAAGGAGTGAAATGAAGCCTTTTGCAGAAGCGGCCAGGCTTGAGCAGATGTGAATTTTTACACTCTTCAGTTCTCATCAGCTTCTCCCTGTCAGTATAAGCTCTGCTGTTTAAATTCTATTATATATATGTTATAAATGTCTGTTCAGATTATTTTAAGTGAATTTTATTTTAATGTAATGCTATAATTTACACATTTGGTAAGAAAGTCTGAATGACAGGAATTTTTTGTATGTGATAGAACGATTGATGGAGTACAGTTTCATAAATTTATGTGCATTGGATGCATTACCAAACCAGGTTTTAAAACCTTCTCAACATGTCACTCTGATTTGACAGACTGTAGCTGAGAAAAATCAAATAAGTGTATTTATTGTTTGTGATAATACATATAGTTTTGAAATACCAGGAGATTGAACTAGTATAGTATTGTATAACATGGCTGTAAATATGACTTTTTTTATTTGGACTGTGAGGTTAAAATGTAATTCATGATGTTTAGCATACTAGTGTATTCCTGTCTTTTCGTATTGTTTTATTGCACATAGTATTTTGAATCTTTATTTTGTGACAGATTTTTACATTTTTATTTCCTCTGAATATTTGTTATTTTAGTTTGCTTGGTTCAGCCATTTGTAATTGAATGCTTCTGTTGAAGCATCCATTTCTTGTCCTTCCTCAATTCCAATTGTAATTTCTTACATGTGTAATTTCCTCAAGGAATATGTAACAGTTTACAAATAAATTACAAACTACAGTAGTTGCTAAGAACATTGTTGGAAGACATTTTTAAAATTTATTTTAGAGAAAAAACTGCATTGTTATTTCCCTCTACAAGCTGACAACTTATTCTATTCTGGACTGTTATATGGTATCACTTGGTATATTATTTTGGATAAAGTGAAATAAGGTAAAGGGTAGTTGACATTTTCAGCATTATTGCGTTGAAACATACTGGGATCATTGTTGGCAACTCTTTCGGTGCTTAAATAGATCTGAAATCATTGTCAGCATGTTGATTACTGGCTTCTCTTACTGTTTCATTTAAATAATACTACTGAGCATATCTGAAGTTGTGTATTCAAGCTTGTTTGTGATTTATTTCTAAGAAATTCCAAGATACCACCAGTTTTGCTATTTATTATGTTGTTACATACCTTGGATTTGTGTGCAGAAAATGTCTGTATTGCATAGTTCTCAGAATAAATTACTGATTCAAGTGAATTAAGTTATCCTTCTCTCTGTTTGAATTATATGTTTGGAGTGACTGTTTCATTTTACTCTGAGTGATGTGCAGTCTGTTTAAAAGGCAAATATTTGGTAGCCTACCAGAGGTGACAACTTTAAGGAACATGAATTCTGAACATGAACTGTGTGTAACAGCACTAGAGTACTCTACACATGTAGCACTGTGCAGTGTATTTGATGCAAGGACACACACAATGCATGGAGATACTGCTAATGTCTCCCTCATGTTATGGCAGTCTCTCACCATTTGATTCAGTTGCTCTCTCTCCTGGCAACAGGCAATGGATAATTGGTTTGAGAACCTGGTCTGCAAGTAAATACTCATAGAGAAAGATAAATGAATAGTGCAATTAAAAACTGAAAAGGGGCAGGAAGGGGAGGGGGATGGGAAAGTAGATAGAGCACAGTTTAATCTCCCCATTGCATGTAACTACAAAAACAAAACATCATCCTGACAATATGAAAAGGATACATTTCTACTAACCACGCAGAGATGGCATTGAGTCTCAAACATACACAGGGAAAAGAACTTCTAGCTTTCAGACAAAAAGGCATTCATCAGAAGCAGAAAAAACCACACACACACACACACACACACACACACACACACACACACACACAGAGAGAGAGAGAGAGAGAGAGAGAGAGAGAGAGAGAGAGAGCGCTACAGTCTATGGCTGCTTGAACCCAACGAAAGCCTGGACATGCATATGATGTGAGCAGCATCTGTGGGGAGTGGGGGAGGAATGGGGCTGGTAGTTGGAAGGATAGCAGAGTAAGGGTGGGGGAAGGTGTATTGGTATGGAAGTGAGGAGGTATGTTATGGGCACAGGATATGGCTGTTAGGTGCAGTCAGGAGGCTGTACGGAGCAACGGGGAAGTGGAGAGAAGAGATGTAGTGAAGGGAACAGGTTAGTAGAGGTGTTGGTGGGAAAACATGGGGTAGGTAGTGCTGTTGTGGGAACAGGAAAACAGGCGGTAGACAGGGACTCTTGAAGGTTGAGGCTAGGGGCATTCCAATTATGAAAGATATGTTATAGGGAGAGTACCCACCTACACATTTCACAAAAGCTGGTGTTGGTAGGGAGGATTCAGATAGAGCATGTGGTGAAGCAGTGATTGAAGTGAAGGACATCATGTAGAGCAGTATGTTTAGCAACTGGGTAGTCCAGCTCTCTCTTGGTCACAGTTTGATGATGGTCATTCATGTGGACAGACAGCTTGTTAGTTGTCATGCACACATAGAAAACATCACAGTGCTTGCAGCATAGTTTGTAGATCAGATGCCTGCTTTCACAGGTAGGCCTGTACTTGAGATACGAATATACTTGTGAGAGGACATATGGGACAGGTCTTGCATTTAGGTCTATGGCAGGGATATGAGCCATGAGATGAAGGGCTGGGAGCAGGGATGGAGTAAGGATATTGTGCAGCTTTGGAATACCATTGTGGGAGAGGTGGGAAGGACAGTGGATAGGATATTCCTCATTTCTGTGCTTTGTGAGAGGTAATTAAAGCCTTGGCAGATATTGTGAGTCAGGTGCTCCTGTCCTGGCTTGTACTGAGTCACGAGAGGAGTGCTGCTCTGTGGCTGGACAGTGAGCACATGGGGGATGTGGGTGACTGGAGAGACGAGGCATGGGAGATCTGTTTCTGGTCAAGGTTGGGTCTTTTGAAGGCTTTAATCCCACGTATGGAGGGAGGGAGTGCTTGTCATTACAGATGTAACTGCCACAGATGTGGGTAAGTTGTATGAAAGGGATTTCTTGGCGTAGAATGGGTGGCAGCTGTTGACTTGGGGAGATTTTTGATGTGGACAAGGGTACTTACATCTCGCATCAAAATTGAACGTTCTTCGGTGCGGCCCTGAGTGCGATATTTCGTAGCCAGCAGTGCTCCACTGAGGGCAGCAACTGTGATGGGCAGTGCATGAGCCGTGTACTGAATGGTGGCCTATATATGACGTCGATTTGCAGCCTGGCGTCAGTTCTCAGCGGGACTCATCAGCAGAGGCAGCATTTTCCTGAAGATGGCGAACAGCTGGATCGCCGAAATATTGAGTCAGTTGATTTTAGGATCCGGCAACAAACCCGAAGAGACTTTCAAGACTTATTACGCTGGGAAAGCCCACATAATCATAAGGGTACTTACATTGCCATTCTTGAGGTAGAAGCCAACATCAAGGAAGATGAGTTATTGGACTGAGTACCAAGTGAAGTGAATGGGGAGGTTTCTGGAGGAATATGAATAGGGTGTCCTCATCCTTGGTCTAGATTATGAAGATATCAATATATCTGAACCACGTGATGGGTTTGAGATTCTGGGTGGTTAGAATTGATTTGTGTAGATGGGCTGTGAATATGTTGGTACAGAATGGTGCTTTGTAGATGCCCATTGCTGTAACATGGATCTGTTTGTAGGTGATGCCTTCAAAGTGAGGCCATTGTGGGTGAGGAGATAGTTGGTCATGGTGACCAGCAAGGAGGTTGTAGGTTTGGAGTCAGTTGGGCAATGGGAAAGATGGTGCTCAGTAGGGGCAAGGGCATGGATATTGGGGATGTTAGTATAGAGGGAGAGGGCAACAACAGGGAAAAGTCTGGTGCTGGATGGTAAAGGAATAGGAACTGTGGAATGATTGGTGTTTTTGGTATGGGAGGGTTGGTTACAGGCAATAGGCTGTAGGCATTGGCCCACAAGAGCAGAGATTACCTTTGTGGGGAAACAGCAATTGAACTTAGTTGGGTGCCCTGGATGATTGGATTTATGGACTTTAAGAAGCACGTATGAGTGTTGGGAGTGGTGTGGTAAGCGGGGAGAGAGAGACGCGGACAAGAAGTTCTGGGATGGACCTGAGGATTTGAGGAGGGACTGGAGGTCCTGCTGGATTAGAGGAATGGGGTCATGGTGACAGGGTTTGTAGTTGGATGCACTTGGCTGCTGTTGGAAACCCTTCATCAGATAATCCTTACGGTTCATAACCCAGTGGTGGAACCATTGTCGGCCGGTAATATTATAAGTGTGAGATCAGTTTTTAGATGGTGGAGTGCAGTTCTTTCTCTGAATGTAAGGCTTGTTGCCATGTTGAGGGATTTATGAGTTGATAGGCAGACAAGGTTTGAGGTCAGGAAATTCTATAAAGTTAACATGGAGTGATTTGGGGGCAGTCAGGTGGATCACAGTTAGATGAATGAATTAGCTGAGTAAGGTAGTGTTCAGTATTGGTTTTGGATTGAGTCTGATGGTAGGGTTGGTGGCAAAGTATTTCAAATGTAGGGACCTGGAGGAGAAGACAAGGTCTTTAGAAAGTCCAGCATGATTGAATTTGGGAGTGGGAGAAAAGGTAAGGCCTTTGGAAAAGACTGACACTTCTGTGGGACTGTTTAAGTTCTGGATTCTGTGTGATGGTGGGAGTGAGTTCCTGAGGGTGTGGTGAGTGTATTAGGTTTTTAAGGCATGGTTTGTCAGATATGAGGGGTGTGGAAGAGGTTTGATGGAGGCTCTTGTAGAGGTGGTGGATAGTGGTAGTCCAAGGCAGCAATAGGAGCTGTCCAAGTTGGAGAATTTTTTGAGGTGGCATTGTGGTTGCTGCCTGGAGGGCAATAATTTCAATCCAGGAGATGATTTGCAGGAATCTGATATTGCAGGGTAGGAAAATCCTTCATAACCAACTAAAACTCCCTACACCATCACCTGGTTCAGGTTCATTGATGACATCTTCGTGATCTGGACTGAGAGTGAGGACAACCTATGCACATTCTTCCAGAACCTCAATATCACCTCCCCCATTCACTTCATATGGTCCTCCGCAACCCAACAATCCACCTTATTTGATGTTGACCTTCACCTCACGGATGGCTGCATCAGTACCTCCATCCACCAACAATACCTTGACCTCAACAGCTGCCACCCATTTGGTACCAAGAAGTCCCTTCCATACAGCCTAGTATCCCATGGCCATTGTATATGTAGTGATGGGCACCTCCCTCCAAATCTGCCAAAGATCTCACTGAGGCCTCCGCAGAACAAAATTATCCTCCCAACCTTGTTCAGAGGCATAGTTCCTGTGCCTTCTCTCTCCAGCCATCCACCACCTCCCACATGCCCACAGTCCAGTCACAGAGGAGCATGCCTCTCGTGACTTAGTATCAGCCAGGACTGGGGCAACTCAATCATGATATTTGCCAGGGTTTCAACAACTTCTTGTCATCCTCAGAATAAGGAATATCCTATACACTATCCTCACCATCCCTCTCATAGTAGTATTGTGACACCCACCGAAGCTATACAATATCCTTGTCCATCCTTACTGCACCTTTGCTCCCAACCCCTTGTCTCACGGCACTGTCCCTGCAATAGACCTAGATGCAAAATCTGTACCATACATCTTTCAGTACCACATATTCTAGTCCTGCCACAGGCCTCTTCTATCACAACAGATGCATGGCTACCTGTGAAAGCAGCCATTTGATCTACAAACTGAGCTGCAACCACTGTTCTCTATACTTGGGTATGACAACTAAAAAGCTGTCTATGTGCATGGCCACTGCCAGACAATGGCCAAGAGGCAGCTAGGTCATCCAACAACTAAACATGCTGCCAAACACAGTGTACTTCACTTAAATGACTTCTTTACAGCCTGTGCCATCTGGATCCTTCCTACCAACACCAGCGCTTCTAAACTGCACAGATGGGAACACTCCCTACAACATATCTTTCATTCTTGTAATCCCTCTGGTCTCGACCATCACTGGTCCCTGTCCTCCACCTCCTTCCCTGCTCCCACTCCAGCATTACCCATGTCTTCTATTCCACCAACACACCTACTTGTCTTTCCCCCTTCTCCACACCTATCCTCTCCTCTCCCTCTCCCCTCCCCTCCCCTTCCCTCCCCTCCCCTCTCCCCTCACTCCCCAGCACAGCCTCCAGACTGTGAACCAAGCAGCCCAACCCTTCCCCCACATCATCCCTCCTCACTCCCACAGCAATACATTATCCCTGCTCACTCCCGGCGCAATACATCTTCCCCACCCTCACCACACTATTTGTCACCTGTTCCACCCCATGCTATCTCCTTATGTCACCAGATAGCTGCTCACCTCAGATGATGATGCAGCCTGCACTTAGGCCTGAGCTGCTGTAGACAGTAGGAGTGGTGTGTGTGTGTGTGTGTGTGTGTGTGTGTGTGTGTGTGTGTGTGTGTGTGTGTGTGTGTATGTGTGTTCCTGCTGCTGGAGGAGAACTTTATGCTTTTCATTGTCTCTGTGACTTGCTTCCTACTCTGTGGTGAACAGCAATCTTTCCTTTTTATATTGTTGTCAACTGAATTCTAACACAACATTCCACTGAGTGAGCACTTGTCAGTCACCTACACAACATACATACATAAACCCACATGGGGCTCAAAATTCTTGTGTATGTGCTTGGCTACCATGGGCCCCCATCCTTTGCAGCATTATTTCCTTTCCTTACCACAACCTTACACTACCCCTATCCCTTCCCCCTTTGCCTCTCCCTCGGATGGTTTTCTAGGTGCAGACCCTGTTTGGACCTGGTTTATGATTGGGACTAGAGTTTCCACATCCGGCATTTACCAAAAATTTTCATTAACTAAACACATGGTCTGCATTGTTGGGCTTGACCTGCCACCAATTTTCAATCGAATTGTGCAGTGTATTCTCCATCTTTGTGCTTTTTCACGTTTGTATCCTTCCCTTTAATAACATAATATAGCCAAAACCCAGCCTGGTATCCATTCCGTTGGGTGGGTGGGGGGGGGGGGGGGCGGGGGCGGATGGCATGAAGTACTTGAACAATGGTAGCCCCAACCACTCAAAGATCACATTGTTGGTGCCTGAGCTGAAAACTCACCATGTATGCCAAGCAGAATGTGTCTGTTGTGACTGGGGCACAGGAACATTAAGGTACGGATTACTGTCCAGGTAGCTGTTTGTGAGGCTGGGTGGCACCCACTTCTGCTGGTGGCCATGTGGCCCCAGCAGTCTCTAAGAAAAGACAGTCCTTTTTTAATGCAGAGAAATATGAGCCTTGAATGTTCCATTCCCTGACTACACCGTGGGAGGAATGTAGGGGTAAATGGCAAGTAGAGAGATACTCCCTCCAATACTTAATTTGCACAAGGACTGATGGGGGATTCCTTCTTGTCCACAATGCCTTTATTCTTTGTAGAAACTATAGAGGACAAGTTTGGGAGAGTTGTAGCCATCTCTAAAATGAAGAGTGGGCAGTTTCGATCAAAACAGCATCCCATGTCCAATGCCAAGTACTGCTTGCTTGTAACAAGCTAGATGACATACCGGTGACCGTCACTACGTGCCAACTTGGAGCAACAGGGTTGTGTACTTAGGAGACCAAAGGACGGTAAGGTTGCTACTGGTGCCTTCATCTTGGCCTTTGAGTGCGACCCTGTGGGTCCGGGGGTTAGAATAGGCCCGAGGTATTCCTGCTTTTCATACGAGGTGACTAAAAGGAGTTTCACACGTTTCGGCCTTCATGTGATGGTCCCCTGTAGGGTTTGACCTCCATTCCTCAAAATTTTCCCGAAGATCGAGCCAATTGGGGAAGAGCCCCTTACAAGCTGCATCGTGTCCATTGTGCATTGAGATCTTTAGGGTACTTTCTCGTCATTGCATTGCAGTCCTGCCCATTCTCCATCTCTTGGGCAAGGACACCTCCCTCGGTGTGTTTTCCACCATGAACTATCCAGTGTCGATTTCTGCATTGACGATGACCATGGACTTCTTTGCACCTAATATTCAGCACGGTAGCCAGTCTGTTGTGGTGGAGCTGCCATGTACCCTATTGGCTGTAGCCCCCAACCACACAGGGATCGCTTTGCTGATGCCTGCGCCATTAACTCCCCATATATGAAAGGGGTAGATGCTCCTCCCCCTGGGGCATCGAGACTCCCAGCAATGGCCATCCTGCCAGGTGGCCTTTGCTGCAGATGGGTATAACCTGTAGGGAGGGCCCCTGGTTGGTGCGGGTGGCATCAGGGCGGATGACACGTGATGAATGATGAAGTGTAGTCCATCATCTCTTGCTGGTGGTCAAACACCAGCAGTCTCTAAGCGATCGCAAGCTCAATTCAAGGCACAGAAGTGTGACCCCAAATCGTTCCCCTCCCTGGCCACACCATGGGAGGAACGTCAGGCTAAGGATGGCAGTGGATCTTACTCACCCCAGTACCTTGTATGTTCAAGAGCTGATGGGGAATCTTTCATGACAATGAAGCCTCAGTTTATTGTTGAGCATTTAGAGGACAAGTTTGGGGAGGTGGAGGGCTTGCCCAAAATGAGATCTGGATCAGTCTTGATCAAAACAGCATCCTCTGCCCAGCAATGGAAGTTACTCGCTTGGGACAAGCTGGGGGATGTTTCTGAAACCATCATGCCCCTTAAGAGCTTAAATATGGTCCAGGGTATCATATTTCACAGCGACCTTCTTTTGTAGTCCAATGATGAGCTGTGTGCCAATTTAGAGCAGCAAGGTGTACATTGTGTCCAGCGTGTCTACCGAGGTCCGAAGGATAATCAAGTTGCCACTGGTGCCTTCATATTGGCCTTTAAGAGTGGTACATTGCCTGAGAAGGTCAAGGTGATGGATTACCGGTGCGATGTAAAGCCCTATATCCCTCCCGTGACGTGGTGCTTTAAGTGCTGAAAGTTCGGTTATGTGTCTTTCCACTGTATCCCCAGCGCCACATGCCGAGATTGTGGAAGCCCATCACATCCTAATACTCCATGCGCCCCGCCTCCCATCTGTGTCAGCTGTGGAGAGCACCATTCGCCTTGCTCGCCTGACTGTGGGATTCTCCAGAAAGAAAGGAAAATCATGGAGTACAAGACCCTGGACATACTGACCTACACTGAGGCTAAGAGAAAATTTGAACGCCTGTGTCCTGTGCGTGTGACATAATCATACACCGCTGCTACAATAGTTATGGCACCATCAGCTCTGCCAACCCTTGATGGTGAGGGCCTTTCCCTCCCTCCTGTTGCTCCTGCACCACCTACCTTGGGAGCAACACCCGCCCTCCCCACCCCCTCCCTCCCCAACCATCGGGGACGTCCATCCCCACTTCTAAGCCAGAGAAGCGTAAGGCTTCTTTGGCTTCTCTCTCTAGGAAGGGGTCCCTTGGGTCACTCCCTTCCCAGGTTTCTTATAGTGTGAAAGACTACACCCACCAGTGGCTGAAGAACCAAAAAGCAGCTGGTCGTAGAGATTCATGCTCATCCTCAGTCCGGGAGACTGAGCCAGTGACGTCCTCCCAGCCAGGGAAACCCAAGGAGCAGCCAGAGAAATCCAAAAAGAAAACCATAAGACCAAGGAAATTGTGGTGGCACCCACACCACTGCTACCTACAAGCTCTGCGGCTGAGGATGGGATGGAGATTTTGTCGTCCGCTGAGGACCTGGATCTCGCCAGATCCTCAGACACAATGGATATAGACTGCTCAGGTAATAAATCGGTGGCAGCAGGTGACTCTGAGGCGTAAACTGCCTCATTGAATGTTCCATGCCTTCCCAGCCTCACGAAGTCATCCTCCAGTGGAATTGTGGCAGTTTTATCCACCAACTGGCTGAGCTACGGCAACTGTTAAGCTTTACAGCTGCTATCTGCATTGCCCTCCAGGAAAGCTGGTTCCCAGCAATGCGGACCCCTGCTATCCACTGCTATAAGGGATATTAAGGGACCGTAGCGACTATAATCGAGTGTCAAGTGCAGTTTGCGTTTACGTCCTTAACTCGGTCTTTAATGAACATGTGCCCCTTCAAACCCCTCTTGAAGCTGTGGCTGTCAGAATAAGGATGACGCAGGAAATAACTGTCTGTAATGTATATCTTCCTCCAGGTGGTGCAGTACCCCTGAATGTATTAGTTGGACTGATTGATCAATTCCCTAAACCTTTCCCACTTCTGGGAGATTTTAATGCCCATAACCCCTTGTGGAGTGGTACCATACTTACTGGCTGAGAAAGATATATCAATTCGACCTCTGCCTCTTAAATACTGAGACCACCAAACATTTCAGGGTGGCTCAGGGTAGTTACACGGCCATTGATTTATCAATTTGCAGCGTAGGACTTCTCCCATCTATCCACTGGAGAGCACATGACGACCTGTGTGATAGTGACCACTTCCCCATCTTCCTGTCACTGCCCCAGCATCAGGCATACGGATGCCTGACCAGATGGGCTTTGAAAAAAGCGGATTGGGGAACTTTCACCTCTGCTGTCACCGCTGAATCTCCCCCACACAGTAACATCGATGTGATGGTTGAGCAGGTGACTAGCACAATTATTTCTGCGGCAGAAACCGCGATCCCTCGCATTTTAGGGTGCCTGAGGCGTAAGGCAGTCCCTTGGTGGTCGCCGGAAGTTGCTGAAGCAATTAAGGAGCGTCAGCGAGCTCTACAGCGGCATAAGCGGCACCCTTACGTGGAGCATCTCATACTCTTTAAACGGCTTCATACCCATGCTCACAACCTTATCAGACAGTGGAAGAAGGAGTGTTGGGAGAGATACGTCTCCACCATTGGGTGCCACACGGCACCTTCCCAAGTCTGGGCAAAGATCAAACGTCTTTTCGGGTACTAGACCCCAACATCTGTCCCTGGTGTTACCATAAATGGCGAGTTATGTACCGACGCGACTGCTGAGCACTGTGCTGAGCACTTTGCTCGACCCTCTGTGTCAGTGAATTACCCCCCAGTCTTTCGCACACTCAAACTTGGCTGGAAGGGAACATCCTCTCTTTCACTACACGCTGCAGTGAATCCTATAACGCCACATTAACAGAGTGGGAGCTCCTCAGTGCCCTTTCACATTGCTCCAACACAGCTCTTGTGCCTGATCGCATCCACAGCCAGATGATTAAACATCTATCATCTGGCTACAAGCGACATCTTCCCGTCATCTCCAACTGGATCTTGTGCGATGGCGTCTTTCCATCACAGTGGCAGGAGAGCACCGTCATTCCGGTGCTGAAATGTAAAAACCCGCTTGATGTGGATAGCTATCGGCCCATCAGCCTCATCAACGTTCTTTGTAAGCTGCTGGAACGTATGGTATGTCGGCAGTTGGATTGGGTCCTGGAGTCACATAGCTTGCTGGCTCCATGTCAGGGTGGCTTCTGCCAGGGTCCCTCTACCACTGATAATCTTGTGTCCATCGAGTCTGCCGTCTGGACAGCCTTCTCCAAGCGGCAACACCTGATTGCCGTCTTTTTTTTACTTACATAAAGCATACGACATGACTTGGCGACATCATAACCTTGCCACATTATATGAGTGCAGTCTCCGGGGACCACTCCCAATTTTATCCAAAACTTCCTGTCGCTCCGTACTTTCCATGTCCAAGTTGGTGACTCCTTTAGCCCATGGCTTCCAGTTTTCAGCCGCAAAGTCGTGTGTCATGCACTTCTGTCAGCATCATACAGTTCATCCAGAACCCACACTTTACCTTAATGACAATCCACTTGTTGTAGTGGAGACCTATCAATTCCTAGGACTGGTTTTCGATGCTCTATTGAGTTGGATCCCTCATCTTCGTCAGCTTAAGCAGAATTGCTGGCAACACTTCAATGCCCTCCGTTGCCTGAGCAACACCAATTGGGGTGCAGATCGCTCTATGATGGTGCAGCTCTACAGAGCCCTTGTCCAATCCTGAAGTGACTATGGGAGTGTGCTTGCATTTACTCGACCCTGTGCACTACTGTGGGATTCAATTAGCGACAGGAGCTTTTAGGACGAGTCCAGTGAGCATCGTACTGATGGATGCTGGTGTGTCTCCACTGCAGATCAGACGTGCACAACTGCTCGCCAGTTACGCAGCAAACATTCATAGTTCACCTGAGTATCTAAATTACCTTCTCCTTTTTCCGCCCACGGCAGTCCATCTCCTGCATTGGCGGCCCAGATTGGGGGTAATGATTGCAGTTCGCGTGCGGTCCCTTCTCTCCGAACTGGAGTCCTCCCCTTTACCACCTCTGCTTGCGGTCTGTTGACATATGCCTCCATGCCTCTATGGTATATGCCTCAGCTGCAGCTTAGTCTGTACCTTTTTCATGGCTCTAAGGACTGTGTTAACCCCGCCTCTCTTCGCTTTCACTTCCTCTCGATTCTTGACGCGTTCTGGGACTCTGAAGTGGTTTACACCGACGGTTCAATGGCTGATGGTCACGTAGGCTATATGTTCATGGAGGACATATTGAGCACCACTCCTTGCCAGTTGGCTGTAGTGTTTTCACTGCAGAGCTGGCGGCCGTATTTTGTGCGCTTGAGTACATCCGCTCATTTCTCGTGTTTACTGATTCATGGAGTAGCCTAGAAGCTATCGAGCGGTGCTACACTCGCCACCCTCTGGTAGCATCCATTCAGGAGTCCATCTACGCCCTGGAACAGTCCCGCCGTTCTGTGGTCTTTTTGTGGACCCCAGGACACGTCGGAATTCCCGGCAACGAACATGCCGACAGGCTGGCCAAGCAGGCGACGTGGAAACTACTTCTGGAGATAGGCATCTCCGAAGCTGACCTGCATTCTGTCTTACACTGCAGGATTTTCCGGCTTTGGGAGACGGAATGGCATAACAGCACGCACAAGAAACTGCGTGTCATTGAGGAGACAACGAATGTATGGAAGTCTTCCATGCAGGCCTCTTGCAGGAAATCAGTTGTCCTCTGCAGGCTCTGCATTGGCCATACATGGGTAACGCATGGTTACCTACTCTGTCGTGAGGACCCACCTATCACCATGGCTCCCAAATGACAGTCGTTCACCTCTTGCTGGACTGCCCACTTTCAGCCGCCCTGCGGCAGACTTTTAACTTTCCCAGCACCTTGCCTTCGGTGTTGGCTGACAAATTCCTCCACAGCAGCTTTAGTTTTACGTTTTATCCGTGAGAGTGGGTTTTATACTTCCATGTAGGTTTTAGCGCATGTCCTTTGTGCCTCTGTGTCCTCCACCCTAGTGCTTTTAGGGGGGAGGTTTTAATGTGTTGCAGAGTGGCTGGCCTTCCCTTTTCGCTCTCGTGGTTGGCCAGCCCCTGTAATCTGCTTTCATATTTTACTCTCTTCTGTTTCCAGTGTCTCTCTGTTGTTTCTGTTGTTTTCTTGTCCTCTTTCGTTCCTTTTAGTGTTCTTTGCCTTCCCTTCGTTCTTGTGGCTTTTCCTTTCTTTCCGTTTTGTGTTATATGTTTCGTCTGTTTTATTCTCACACTTGTGACATTGTTTTATTAGGACCAAGGGACCGATGACTTCGTAGTTTGGTCCCTTCTCCCGCCTCTAAACCAACTAACCAACCAACCAATCATTGGCTGAAATAGTCAAGGTGATATGCAGATGTGGTTTGAAACCGTATGTCCCCTGCCCCCCTGCCACCCCCACCCTACCAGTCAGTGCTTACAGTGCTTGTAATCTGGGCATATGTATTCACGTTGCAACACTAGCCCCAACTGCAGAAACTGTGGAAGAGTGCTGCATGCAAATTCTCTTTGTGCCCCTCCTCCCATCTGTGTCAATTGTGCAAACCACCATTCTCCCTGCTCACCAGGTTGCACTCTTTTCTGAAGAGAGAAGATAGAGTAATATAAGCCTCTGGACAAATTAACTTAACAAGAGGCCAAGAAGTACTATGAGCAGTTACACCCAGCATGTACAGTAATCTTATATGCTACAGCTATGACATGGTCATCCATTTTGATGGCCACAGCTATGATGTGGTCGCCCACTTTGGCGACAGAATCTGCACCTTTTATCGCTCCTACACTGAGTCCTTAGGGCCACTCAACTGTGTCTGCCCTCTGATGATTGGGGGCTCCCCTCTTGATGCTTTCCCCACACCTACTTGGGGATTGATGCCTTTCCACCCACCAGTGACATCGCTCCCCAACTCCCAGTCAGAGATGAATCAATTTCCTCCAGCTTGACTTGCCAGTGGGGTTACCCAGGACGCATCCTTCCAAGGTTTCCACTGGTCTATGACTGGATTCCAGACAGTGGCTGAAGGAACCACAGGCTGTTGGTCGCAGAGCTTCGGGATCATTATCTTTACCTGAAGAGGAGCCCTCGCAGTCGTCAAAATCCTCTGAGAAGAGGAAATACAGGAAAAAGTCCGCAAGAAGGATATTTGGGTGACCCCCATGCCACCAGATCCTGCCTGTCTACTCCTGTGGCCAAGTCGGAGATTCTGGCAGCCCCTGAGACCCTGATTCACACCACCAAATGGAACTTGAATCCTATGTGTACTGATGCCATGACCCTTCAACCAGTGGCACCAGGTGACCCTAGGGCAAAACCTGTCTTCTTGTTCTCTTCATGGCTTCACAGTACATTGACAACATTATTCTTCAGTGGAATTGTAGTGGTTTTTTCCACCACCTGGCTGAGCTATGACATTTTTTAAACACTTCCCCTGCCTTCTGCATTGCCCTTCAGGAAGCTTGTTTTCTAGCAACGTGGACCTTGGCCCTACGTGGATACAAAAGTCATCATAAGAATCATGTTAACTACGATAGGGTGTCAGTCGGAGTTTTGCACATATGTTCTGGACACTATATAGGAAACTTGGGCTTTTTAACGCACCTCTGGAACCTGTGGGTTTGGGTTAGGGGTTTCAGGATATTACCATCTGCAATGTTTACTTCCCTCCCGATGCTGACCTGTCCCAGAACATATTGTTTGCATTGGTTTATCAGCTCCTGCCACCTTTCCTAATCTTGCTTGATTTCAGTGTCCATAACCCTTTGTGGGGTGGAAGCACGTTCACTGGCTGTGCTAAAGACCTTGAACTCTTACTGGCACAATTTCACCTTTGCCTCGTGAATACTGATACTCCCACAAACTTCACTGTGGCCCACAGAACTTCCTTGGCCATTGACGTTTCCATTTGTAGCCCTTGTGTTGTCCCATCCATCCACTGGAGAATCCACGATGACGTGTGTGGTAATGAGCACTTCCAATGTTCCTGTCCATCCCTCAGCGTCACTTCACTGTAAGCCTGCCCAGACAGGCTCTCAACAGGGCTGACTGTGGTGCTTTCGTCTCTGCTGTTACCCTTGGCTGCCTGATGCATGGACACTTCAATAAGGCAGTCCACAATACAACTACAGCAACGGAGCAACTCATTGCCTTTAAGCTGTTCTGTGCCCAGATCCGCTACCTAATAAAATGATGGAAATGAGATTGCTGGGAATGGTATGTTTCAACGATTGGACCACATTGTTGTTGTTCTTCTTCGTCTTCTTCATCGCAGGTTTGGGCTAAGATCAGATGTGTCTATGGATACCAGATGCCTGCAGGTGTACCTGGTAGTATCTTGAATGGCAGTGTCTACACTGATCAAGATGCCATCGCCGAACATTTTGTTCTGCATTATGCTCGAACCTCAGTGTCTGAGAATTATCTACCTGCCTTTCTCATTCTAAAACAGCAAGTGGAGTGAAACAATTATCTTCTTCTACATGCCACCGGGAGCTATTGCTCAATTCATTGAGTGGGAGTTCATCAGTGTCCTAGCCCACTCCCCTGATACAGTCTCAGGGCCAGACCGCATCCACAACCAAATGATCAAGCACATAATAATGGACTGTCATCATCATTTCATTGATGTCTTTAACTGCGTCTGGAGCAAGGGCAACTTTCTGTTGCAATGGTGAGAAAGCATTATTGTCCCCAGTGCTGAAACTGGGCAAACACCTTCTAGAGATGGACAGTTATCGCCCAGTGGATCTCACCAACGTTCTCTAAGTTCCTTGAACATATGGTGAGCCAGAGGCTGTGTTGGCTCCTAGAGCCTTGGGTTCTTCTGGCTCCATCTGAGGGTGGTTTACGCCAATGCTGTTCCACGACTGATAATCTGGTTTACCTGGAGTCGACCATCTTAACAGTTTTTGCCTGACTTCAACATCTTATAGCCATCTTCTTTGTCCTGCAAAAGGCTTCTGACACCACATGGCAGCACCCTATCCTTGCTACCTGACATGAGTGGTGTCTCCGGGGTCTTCTGCCGATTTTCATCCAGAACTGCCTGTCACACCATACGTTCCGGGTTTGAGTTGGTGCTTCCTGCGGTAACAACGCCCCCCCTCTCCCTCCCGCATATCCAGGAGAATGGAGTCCCATTGGGCTCTGTACCAAGTGTTCCTCTCTTTCTTGCAGCCATCAATAATGTAGTAGCAGCTGTGGCGCCCTCAGTATCACCCTCCTTGTATTCTGACGACTTTTGCCTCTATTATTGCTCCTCTAGTGCAGGTGTCGTGGAATGTCGACTGCAAGGCACCATACAAAAGGCGCAGGCATGGACTCTAACCCATGGCTTTCGGTTTTCAGTCATCAAGACTCACATCATGCGCTTCTGTTGATGACGTACCATTCACCGACAACCATAACTTTACCTTGACGACAATGTAGAGACTTCTCGCTTTTTAGAACTGGTCTTTGATTCTCAGTTGGATTCCCCATCCTTGCCAGCTTAAGCGAAAGTGCTTGCTGCACCTTAATACACTTTGCTGCCTGAGTAACACCAGCACAGATGCAGATTGCACTACCTTCTGCAGCCTTACAAAGCCATGATGCAATCCTGTCTTGATTATGGGAGTCTGGCACATGGCTGGCATCGCCCTCAGCATTGCAGATACTGGATCTGATATACCACTGCAGCATTCGACTTGCTACAGGAGCCCTTTGAACTAGCCTTGTGAACAGCTTACTCATAAGGCTGCAGTTCCTCCATTGCATATCAGGCGCCAGTAACAGCTTGTCAGTTATGCTACCCAAGTTAACAGCTCCTCTAAGCATCCGAATTACTTCACTATGTGATCAAAGGTGTCTGGACACCTGACTGAAAATAAATAAATCGTTGAAACATACCATTCCCAGCAACCTCATTTCCATCATTTTATTAGGTAGCGGATCTGGGCACAGAACAGCTTAAAGGCAATGATTTGCTCCGTTGGTGTTAGAGCGCCTACCTACTGTCTCTAAAGGCCTCTGTGATTTTTCATGACCACAAAGATACTGTCTTCCATGGAGCAGGCTCACGGAACAGGGGATCGCTAAATCAGCTGCTGAAACAATGGCTGTAGTTGTATTGTGGACTGCCTTATTGATATGTCCATGCATCAGGCAGCCAAGGGTAACAGCAGAGACGAAAGCACCACAGTCAGCCCTGTTGTGAGCCTGTCTGGACAGGCTTACAGTGAAGTGACACTGAGGGACGGACAGGAACATTGGAAGTGCTCATTACCACACAGGTCATCGTGGATTCTCCAGTGGATGGATGGGACAACACAAGGGCTACAAATGGAAAGGTCAATGGCCAAGGAAGTTCTGTGTGCCACAGTGAAGTTTGTGGGAGCATCAGTATTCACGAGGCAAAGGTGAAATAGTGCCAGTAAATTAAAAGTTCGTGGTGCCCTCCATCGGTAATGCTGGAATTCAATATGGTGTTGGCCCACCAGTAGCCTTGATGACAGCTTCCACTCTCGCAGGGTTATTTTCAATCAGGTGCTGGAAGGTTTCTTGGGGAATGGCAGCCCATTCTTCACGGAGAGCTGCAGTGAGGAGAGGTATCAATGTCAGTCAGTGAGGCCTGGCACAAAGGATTGAGGTGAGAACTCTGTTCAGGCCAGTATATTACAGGGATGTTACTGACGTGTAACCAGTCCACCACAGGCTGTGCATTATGAACATATGCTCGATCGTGTTGAAAGATGCAATCACTATCCCCAAATTGCTCTTCAACAGTGGGAAGCAAGAAGGTGCTTAAAACATCAATGCAGGACTGTTCTGTGATAATGCCACGCAAAACAACAAGATGTGCAGCCCCATCCATGAAAAACACTACCACTCCATAACACCACCGCCTCAGAATTTTACTGTTGGCACTACACACACCGGCAGATGACATTCACCGGGCATTTGCCATACCCACACCCTTCCATCGGATTGCCACATTGTGTACCGTGATTCGTCACTCCACACAAAGTTTTTCCACTGTTCAGTCGTCCAATGTTTGTGCTACTTACACGAAGCATGGCATCATTTGGCATTTATCAGCGTGATGTATGGCTTTTGAGCAGCCGCTCGACCATGAAGTCCAAGTTTTCTCACCTCCCACCTAACTGTCATAGTACTTGCAGTAGATCCTGATGCAGTCTGGAATTCCTGTGTAATGGTCTGGATAGATGTCTGCCTATTACACATTATGATCCTCTTCAACTGTTGGTGGTCTCTGTCAGTCAACAGATGAGGTCAGCCTGTATGCTTTTGTGCTGTATGTGTCCCTTCACGTTTCCACATCACTGTCACATGGGAAACAGTGAACCTAGGGATGTTTAGGAGTGTGGAAATTTCGCATACAGACGTAAGAGACAAGTGACACCCAATCACCTGACCACGTTTGAAGTCCGTGAGTTATGTGGAGCACCCCATTCTGCTCTCTCAACATGACTAATGACTACTAAGGTCACTGTAACTGGCAGTAGGTGGCAGCATAATGCACATAATATTAAAAACGTATGTTTTGGGGATGTCTGTATGCTTCTGATCACATAGTGTATCTTCTCTTTCCAAACATGGAAATTCGTCTCCCACAGCACTGGCCCAGATCGGGGGATTACGATTGCAATCCACATCCAATGCATCCTCTCTGACCTCCAGTTGTTTCCTCTTCCACCTCTCCTCTGGGACCACTCATGTACACCTCCGTGGTGCACCCCTCTTTGTCTTGACCTATAACGAGATCTAAAAGACTTGGTCTCTGTTGAAGCCCTTCAGTGCTGATTTTCCTCCATCTTTGGTGTGTTCCAAGGTTCAGAAGTAGACCATACTGATGGCTTGATGGTTGCTGGTCATGAGCTTTGCTTATTCTCACATGGTACACTGAACTGTGGTCCTTGCAGATGGCTGTAGCGTTTTCACTGCAGAGTTTGTATCCATCCCTCATGCTCTTGGGGTACCCATTCCTGCTCCAGAGGGTCCTTTCTCATCTGCATAAACTGCTTCAGCAATTTCTGAGCTCTTGACCAGTGTTACCCCTGACATCCCTTGGTCATTGCTATCCAAGATTCCCTGCATGCCATCGAACACTGTGATCCTCAGTGACCTATGTCAGGACCCCAGACCATGTCAGGATCCCAGGGAATGAACTTGTTGATAGCATTGCAAAACTGGCAACCAATAAACTGACTCTTCAAATCGGTATTTCAGGAATATGGAACATGGAATGGCTCGCTATGACTTCACTGAACTAACTACAGGTAATAAAGGAGACTGCAAAGCTGTGGTCATCCTCCATGGAGGCCTTTTGCAAGGTCTTTATTGTCCTGCGCCAGCTCCGCATCACCCATACCTGGCTGACGCATGGCCATCTCCTCCATCACGAAGACCCACTCAACTATTGTTGTGGTTTCCATTTGACAGAGGTCCACATTTTACTGGACTGTCCCCAACTTTCCATCCTGTGGTGGATCCTTTTTAATCTCCCGATTCACTTCCTTGGTGTCAGGAGACAATGTCTCAGTGGGTAACTTAGTTTTTGTTTTTATTCATTAAGGGGCTTTTACCACTCTCTTTAAGGGAGCACCATTTAATCATATTAGCCCATTGAATGTTGGCAGAACACTCTGTTGCCTCCTCTGCCCAGATCAAGCTGCAGCTGTCTGGGCTGGTGGTCCAGCCCAGTCCTCAACCTGCCTGCTCTTTTACTCTTCTTGCCCCCTCTCACATGGTCTGTTAGACCTGTTCATCTTTTGTCTCTGTGTGCTTCTTTTGCCCTGCCTGTGTTGATAGTCTTTCCTTGGAAATTTCTTAGTGGAGTATCTCTGGTTAGTGATGGAGGCTGGTGATGTACAAGGATCATTCAATAATTAAATAGACAAATTGGTCTGGAGAAAAAAGTATTTATTTTTACAAAGCAATACTTTTCAATTTCTCAACATAATCCTCTTGAACATTTATGCATTTGTTCCAACGTGATACAAGCTTTTTTATTCTGGCTGCAAAGAACTCTTTATCTTGATGTTTGAACCAATTTCCTCCAAACTTTTTCACATCCTCATTGTCCTGGAATCTCTTCCCATGTAATGCCTCCTTTTTTGAACCAAACAAATGGAAATCACTAATCAGGACTGTAAGGGGGATGAGGCAGTACTTCCCAGCCCATTTTGTCGAAGGTTTCATGGGTTAGTTGAGCAATATGAGGACGTGAGTTGTCTTGCTGGAGAATCACACCTCTCCTCTGAGATCCATGACATCTCTCTCATGGCTGGCTTCACCTTGTTTAAAAGGAAATCCAAGTGGTATTGGCAGTTCATTGTATGCTGCTCTTCGAGATAATCACAAAAACTGGACCTTCAGCATCCCAGAACACGGTCAACATTATTTTTCCTCCTGATGCTTGGGTTTTGAATTTTTTCTTGACAGTTGAGTTGGTGTGCTTCCTTTTCATGCTTTATATTTTTGATTCTGGCTCATAATAATGAACCCAAGTTTCAGCACAAGTCAAAATTTTGGTGAGGAAGTGGTCACCTTCTCTATCATAATGTTTCTTTAGCTTTGTGCACACTCTCAACCTTATTTCCTTGTGTAGCTGCATCAACTCCTTTGTGACCCATCTTGCACATGTTTTGCAGTACTTCAGTTTGTTACAGATAATGTTTTGAGCTGTACTAGTACTAACTTGAACCTTATCAACTTTTTTTTCTACAGTCACACTGCGATCGGCATGTGTAATATCATCAGTTCAACTTTCAAGTGAGGGAGTTGAAACTGCAACTGATCGGCCAGAACGGTGTTCGTCAGTCACTGAGTCACGACCCTTTCTGTACTGCTCTACCCATTTGTACAAATTTTCGTGATTAATACAATCATCATCATAAACTTTAGACATTCTACAGTATATATTCATTGGTTTCTCGCCTTTAGCAAATAAAAAACGAATAACACAATATTGTTCAACTGATGTGGACATTTCAAGTGGATTCACCATCTTGAAATGTATTTTTGAGGCTATAAGCAAAACAATGTTGATACATCAACTGATGAGGGCTCATCCCAGTGATGCTAACTTAAAGCCATAAAAGTACCAAACTTGCCCTACTAACAGTTTTTCCCTCAGACCAATTTGTCTCTTTAATTATCGAATGACCCTCGTATATCCCCTCATTGCACTCTGCTTTCAGGGGCTTCCAGATGCTCCCTAGATGGGGCATCTTGCCTGCCTTTCTTCCTCTGTTTTACTTTCTTCTTTTTGTACCTTCTCAGCTTTTTGACCTTTGGTAGACCTTAGAATTCTCTTCATTTGGATATTTTGCAGTAGGCTATCTCTGATCGACAGTGTGTCCAAGGAAAAAAGGACTGATGATCTAGTAGTTTGGTCCCTTTAATCATCCAACCAACCAACCAACCAACCAACCAGATATGTACACTTGACATTTCACAACAGGTCAGAGGAAGGCAGCTGCGAACTCCTTTCACTAGTACCTTTCCCAGAACAGTGGAATGTGCACATCTGTGCCCAATTCTTATTTCCAGAATGTGAGACTGACTTCTACAGTCTGATTGTTAGTTTGCTCATATTTTAATAACACAAAATATGCATCACTCCCATGTGGTGAGGACAGCAACCTCACTGCCCCCTGGCTGGACGAAGCCAAAACTGGCATTCATACATGTGTGAATTTGTGTGTGGTGTTTGTCTACATCTGACCATGGGTGTAGCCTGATAGCTGGTAAAATCTAGCCGTCTTTTTCAGCGCATATGGGTGCCACTCACTGTCTTCTCTATGTGGTGAGTAGCAGTCTATCCATCTCATGTTGGTATCCCATCCTGGATTTCCATTGCTTGATTGAGCATCAATTTATGCAATACAGTTCATTAGTACAATTTTGATAAGGTATAAATCAGTACCTTTTACCTATAACAACACTAACAAGCAAAAGTGTTGTTTCTCAGGCTTCTGTAGCAAAAATCACATTTTATATTTAATTGAAATGGCCTTCTTCAGGTTGGCTACAACATATTTTATAACCTAAGAAATGCAGATTCGTTTCTGTATAGATGGCACACACAAACTTATTCATCACATGTGCCTAGTTATAGGTACAATCCCTCATTCATCCTCTATCTCTCTCTCTCTAATCCTTTTTTTTTTTTTACTGAACATTCTTTTCCTTTGTGAAGACTGCATCTGAATATTTTGTAACATTTTGAGGCTTGCTTGGTGTTCAATTCCTTGGATCTTTGTGGATCTGGTCACTGCCATGTTTAACTTACAAAGCTGTATTTTACAATAGGGTTACATAGTTCAATGTTGAGTGGTGTAGCTTAAGAGGTTTTCCCTACTTGAATATCTCAGGTTTTGCTCAAATGATGTCCGCAGGTTTGCCGAACGACAGAAATGAAGATATGCAAATATTGATACTTCGAAGAGCCTCTTAAGTGAATACTGACGAAAGACTTGATAATGGTTCAAAAATTGTGGCCAGGTTTGAAGAGCTGTATTTGAGCGATTAATTCTGGTAAAGCTGCAGAATGTAGCACAATGGCTGAACTGTTTTCATTGTGGTCATTCTAGAAGTTTTATGTCATTTGATATGCTTTTTGCTCAGAGTGGCACTCGATTGTTGAATTTTATCATGACAAAATTTCTCCCCACCTTAAGCACCTTGGTCTATTCATGTAATTCATTTAGGAAATATTCCTTTCTTGATCTTGTTCTGTAATGACTTATTTGAAAATCTGAAAGCTTTATCACTTTTGGGTTTAGAGTTTTGAGGCATATGGCACTGAAGTAAGTGACTTTTCAACCCTTGTCTCCTAAAAGGAATGCCTGACCCATACACGTCAACCATCATATGAGAGAGCATTCTTTTTTGTGTAAATATAAAACTCCAATTGTCTTTACCTCTCAAGATCCTCAATTATCCAGTCAAGATTCTCATGGATACTACTGCTGTGAAGCGTGATGTTTTAAGATTGCACAACAGAAGTAAATCCATGCCAGTTTTAGTATGCCTTAAGTGGCAAATGAAACATGGGTATTATTCTGTAGTATTGCAATCTTTTATAGCCATGTTAACAAGAAAAAGTAATCGATTGTTGAAAATTTTAATTTTGGCAGTGTGCTCAGCAACAGGGTGGTCCACTTATTTCTTGGCCACAGTTCGTCGGCGCCATTCATGTGGACAGACAGCTTGTTGGTTATCATGTCCACATAGAATGCAGCACAGTGGTTGCAGCTGAGCTTGTAGATCACATGACTGGTTCAACTGGTAGCTCTGCCTTTGATGGGATAGGTGATGTTTGCTACCAGATCCCCTGAACCAGGCCCACTTTACCTTCACCCACCTCGACACTCTCTTTTCAGCCTCTCTACTCCTCCATTCGCTTCCTTCCCCCCTCCTCACCCTGGTGCACAAACAGTATCTTCTCCTATACCTGAACGTTTGCTCCCTCCCTGCCAACAAATACCTCTTTATGCGTACCCCGTCCCAGCACCAGGTTGACTCCTTCATTCTTAATGAAACCTACCTCCATGCTCACCATGGTGCTCATACCTCTCCATACCTCCTTCACAGCATAGACAATCCCCTTCCCCTAGCGTGAAGTGGGGTCACTATTGGCCACCTCAGGCATATCCCTACCCTTCCATAATCCCTACTCAATAACGTAACTGAACTCCTCATCCTCAGCATCTTTTTTCCCCACCCTCTCCTTCACTTGTGCCACCATCTGTGTCTGCCCAGCTGCTCATCTCAGCTGCGAATTCATCTCCCATGCTGCCAACACCTTCTCCACCTTTGTGATTGTCGCAGACCTCAACATCCACAGCCATGACCCTGCAACCCTTCAGTAGTGGCATACCCTCGAAGGTGACCTTGTTCCCCTCCCACAGCCCACCTGCCTCAAAAGTAAATCCACCCCTGGTGTCATCCTCACTTCCCCCAACCTCCTTGGTCATGCTGCTCCAGATGTCCTAGACCTCATTGGTAGCGACCATCTCCCATTCATTCTCACCATCTCCTCAGCCTATCGCCCTGTTGCCACTCCAAAGTCTGCCCATGACTACCACCGAGCTGACTGGGCTGCCTACCGGGAATCCATTGCCTTTGAGGTCAAAAGCCACCCACTTACCTTTCAACATGCCTCTGACATCACCAATGCCTCATCTTTTCTCCAGAAGACCATCACTGACGCTGCGGAGGCCAATGTTCCTACCAAACTTATCCACTCTCACCACTGTACTCTTCCTCCACAAGCCATGCTTCTTCTCCTCCAGTCCCCACAGAATCTACTGCTTCTTCCTCCACACCCGTGTCTGGGGTACACTCCACTGCCACCAGAAATTATGACGACACATACATAACCTCTTATCAGCAAAGAAACATCGGGACTGGTGCCAGACATGTACATGACTTAATGCCACCCTCCCTGTCAACTCCTCCGAGTACTGGTCTGCCTTCCACTGCCCACCCCACATTAACCCCTTCTCCATGACAACTACCCTGTCGCTGATAACCTCAGTAAGGCTAACCATTTTGCATCCCACCTCTCCATTCCTGACGATCCCACTTTGATTACTCCTTCTTCTCCACAGTCCTTGAACACACCAGTACCTCCATCCCGCCACTCACCGCCAGTTTTCAGTACTTTGATCAGTGACCCCCCTCAAATTTAAACACTCCCATTACAGCATACGACATGAAACTCGTACTCCGCTCCAAACGCAACACTGCCCCTGATCAGAACTATGTCATCTACCATCACCTCATAGAACCCCCCTTTCCTTTGTGGCTGTCTTTGCTACCTTATATAATGTCATCCTCTCCATCAGCTTCTACCCTGACCTGTGGAAGACTTCCTGTGTATTGCTGTTCCCTAAACCCAACAAACACTCTCTGACACCTATTGCCCAATCTGCCTCACCTCCGTGTTCAGTAAGGTCTTCGAGTTCATCCTCTCCCAACGTGTTATCATCATCTCAACCAGCACCACCCCCTTCCCCTTGCCCAGTGTGGGTTCTGACCATCTTTCTCCACAGACAACGAGCTCCTTAACCTTACCAATTTTTCCCCTCCAACTTAACTCCTGTCATTCCACTATCTTTGTTTCCCTTGGCCTCCAGAACTCCTATGACCATGTCTGGTATCCTAGGCTCCTCATAAACTCCAGAACCTCGCCTTTCCTGTCAATTTCGTCTTTCTTGTTGCTTCCTTCCTGTCCTGCTATCCCTCCTATCTCACTATCCACAATACCAACTTCGTATATTTTATCTCACTGTGGGTGTGCCCCAATGCTCCATCCTTTCCTCTCTCCTCTATCTCCTGTATTATGCCGATATGCCCAAACCTCCCCCACCTGTTCACCACCCCCAATTTGATGATGACACCGCCTTCCTGTCCCTCTGTCCTACTCTTCAGTGGTCCCAACATACGCTTCAAACCCAACTCGATCAGTTGACTACTTGGTGCAAGCAGTGGCTTATTCACATCAACCCTTCGAAGATCAGGGCAATCATCATAGGTCGTACCACCCACTCCTCCTGGGTCCCTTACCATCTATGGTCATCATATTCACCTCACTCCTACCCTGAAATGCCATGGCCTCACCCTTGACTGTCACCTCACCAGGACTCCCCATCTAAAATGATCCATCACAAAGCCCACAATAGACTCTGCCTACTGGAACTCCTGTCTGGCCGGACATGGGGACTGCATCCTTTCCCCCCTGCAGGTCTGGATGTTAGAATAGGCCCAAGGTATTCCTGCTTGGCATCTGAGGTGACTAAAAGGAGTTTCACACATTTTGGCCTTTTTGTGACGGTCCCCTGTAGGGTTTGACCGCCATTCTTCAAAATTTTCCTGAAGAGCGAGCCAATTGGGGAAGGGCACCTTACAAGGTGCATCATGTCCATCGTTCACTGAGATCTTTAGCTCACTTTCTCGTCGTTGCATTGCAGTTCCGCCTACTCTCCATCTCTTGGGCGAGGACACCTTCCTGGGTGCATTTTCCTCCATGAACTATGCAGTGTCGATTTCTGCGTTGACGATGACCATGGACTTCCTTGCACCTAATATCCAGCATGGTAGCCAGTCTGATGTGGTGGGGCTGCCATGTACCCTATTGGCTGTAGCCCCCTGACCACACAGGGATCACTCTGCTAATGCCTGCGCCATTAACTCCCCACATATGCCAAGGGGTAGATGCTCTTTCTCCTGGGGCATTGAGACTCCAAGCAATGGCCATCCCGCCAGGTGGCCTTTGCTGCAGATGGCTGGCGCCCATAGGGAGGGCCCCTGGTTGGAGTGGGTGGCATCAGGGTGGATGACACGTGATGAAGCATAGTCCATCATCTCTTGCTGGTGGTGAAACACCAGCAGTTTCTAAGCGATTGCAAGCTTAATTCAATGCACAGAAGTGCGACCCCAAATCATTCCCTCCCTGGCCACACCATTGGAGGAACGTCAGGCTAAGGATGGCAGTGGATCTTATTTGCCCTGGTATCTTGTATGTTTGAGAGCTGATGGGGAATCTTTCGTGATGATGAAGCTTCAGTTTTTTGTTGAGCATTTAGAGGACAAGTTTGGGGAGACAGAGGGCTTGTCAAAAATGAGATCTGGGTCAGTCTTGATCAAAACAGCATCCTCTGGCCAGTCACGGGAGTTACTCGCTTGTGACAAGCTGGGGGATGTTTCTGTAACCATCATGCAGGGTATCATATTTCACAGAGACCTTCTTATGGAGCCCGAAAACGAGCTGCGCACCAATTTAGAGAAGCCAGGTGTACATTTCATCTGGCATGTCCGAAGGATAATCAGGTTGCCACTGGTGCCTTCGTCTTGGCCTTTGAGGGTGGTACATTGCCTGAGATGGTCAAGGAGATGGTTTACCGGTGTGATGTAAAGCCCTATATCCCTCCCCTGAAGTGGTGATTTAAGTGCTGGAAGTTTGGCCATGTGTCTTTCCACTGTATTCCCAGTGCCACATGCCGAGATTGCGGACGCCCATCACATCCTAATACTCCATGTGCCCCGCCTCCCATCTGTGTCTGCAGAGAGCACCATTCGCCTTGCTCACCTGACTGCAGGATTCTCCAGAGAGAAAAGGAAATCATGGAGTACAAGACTCTGGACATACTGACCTACACTGAGGCTAAGAGAAAATTTGAACACCTGCATCCTGTGCGTATGACATCGTCTTGTGCCAGCGCTACAACAGTTCTGGAACCATCACCTCTGCCAACCCAGGTCACCTTCTTGTGCTGGAAGAATACACCTGCCCCTTGATGAGGGGGGGCATTTCCCTCCCTGTTGGTTCACCACCACCTACATCGGTCCCCACTTCTGAGCCAGAGAAGTCTTTTTTGCTTCTCTCGCCAGGAAGGGGTCCCTTGGGTCACTCCCTTCCCAGGTTTCTTCTAGTGGGGCTGAAGAGCCCAAAAGCAGCTGCTTGTAGGGCTTCAAACCCATCCTCAGTCCGGGAGACTGAGCCAGTGAAGTCCTCCCAGCCAGGGAAACCCATGGAGCAGCGAGAGAAATACAAAAAGAAAACCATAAGACCAAGGAAATTGTGGTGGCATCCACACCACCGCTACCTACAAGCTCTGTGGCTGAGGATTGGGTGGAGATTTCGGCGCCCGCTGAGGACCTAGATCTCGCCAGACCCTCAGACACAACGGATATAGACTGCTCAGGTAATAAATCGGTGGCAGCAGGTGACTCTGAGGCGTAAACAGCCTCACTGAACGTTCCATGCCTTCCCATTCCCACGATGTCATCCTCCAGTGGAACTGCAGCAGTTTTATCCACAGCGTGGCTGAACTGCGGCAACTGTTAAGCTTTACACCTGCTATCTGCATTGCCCTCCAGGAAATCTGGTTCCCAGCAATGCAGACCCCTGCCCTCTGTGGTTATAAGGGATATTACAGGAACCATAGCGACTATAATCGAGTGTCAGGTGGAGTTCGCGTTTGTGTCCTAAACTCAGTCTGTAGTGAACCCATGCCCCTTCAAACCCCTCTTGAAGCTGTGGTTGTCAGAATAAGGACGACACCAGAAATTACTGTCTGCAATGTATATCTTCCTCCAGATGATGCAGTAGCCCTGAATGTATTAGCTGCACTGATTGATCAATTCTCTAAACCTTTTCTAACTTCTTGGAGATTTTAATGCCCAAAACCCCTTGTGGGGTGGTACCATGCTTACTGGCCGAGAAAGAGATGTCGAAACTGTACTGCCACAATTCGACCTCTGCCTCTTAAATACTGGGGCCAACAAACATTTCAGTGTGGCTCACGGTAGTTGCTCGGTCATTAATTTATCAATTTGCAGCGTAGGACTTCTCCTATCTATCCAATGGAGAGCACATGACGACCTGTGTGATAGTGACCACTTCTCCATCTTCCTGTCACTGCCCCAGCATCAGGCACACGGACGTCTGCCCAGATGGGCTTTGAATATGGGGGACTGGGGGACTTTCACCTCTGCTGTCACCACTGAATCTCCCCCACACGGTAACATCGATGTGATGGTTGAGCAGGTGACTAGCACAATTATTTCTGCTCCAGAAACCGCGATCCCTCGCTTTTTAGGCTGCCCGAGGCGTAAGGCAGTCCCTTGGTGATCGCCGGAAGTCACTGAGGCAATTAAGGAGCGTCTCGCGAGCTCTACAGTTGCATAAGCGGCACCCTTCCCTGGAGCACTTCATAGCTTTTAAAAGACTCTGTGCCCGTGTTCACTACCTTATCAAACATTGGAAGAAGGAGTGTTGGGAGAGATATGTCTCCGCCATTGGATGCCACACAGCACCTTCCCAAGTCTGGGCAAAGATCAAACGTCTTTTCAGGTACCAGGCCCCAACAGCTGTCCCCAGTGTTACCATAAATGGCGAATTATGTACCGATGCAAACTCGATTGACGAGCACTTTGATCGAGCCTTTGCATCAGAGAATTACCCCACAGCCTTTCGTACACTCAAACGGCGGCTGGAAGGGAACGTCCTACACGCTGCAGTGAATCCTATAACGCCCCATTTACAGAGTGGGAGCTTCTCAGTGCCCTTGCACATTGCCCTGACACAGCTCCTGGGCCTGATCGCATCCGCAGCCAGATGATTAAACATCTCTCATCTGACTACAAGCAACATCTTCTCGTCATCTTCAACCGGATCTGGTGGGATGGCGTCTTTCCATCACAATGGCGGGAGAGCACCATCATTCCGGTGCTCAAACCCGATAAAACCCTCTTGATGTGGATAGCTATCAGCCCATCAGCCTAACCAACGTTCTTTGTAAGCTGCTGGAACGTATGGTATGTCAGCAGTTGGGTTGGGTCGTGGAGTCACGTGGCTTGCTGGCTCCATGTCAGGGCGGCTTCCGCCAGGGTCGCTCTACCACTGATAATCTTGTGTCCATCGAGGCTGCCATCTGAACAGCCTTTTCCAGACGGCAACACCTGATTGCAGTCTTTTTTGACTTACATAAAGCATACGACACGACTTGGCGACATCATATCCTTGCCACATTTTATGAGTGGGGTCTCCGGGGACCACTCCCAGTTTTATCCAAAACTTCCTGTCACTCCATACTTTCCTTGTCCAAGTTGGTGACGCCCATAGTTCCATCCATATCCAGCAGAATGGAATCCCGCAGGGCTCTGTATTGAGTGTGTCTCTATTTTTGATGGCTAATAATGGTCTAGCAGCAGCTGTTGGGCCCTCTGTCTCACCTTCTCTGTTTGCAGACAACTTGTTCATTTCGTACTGCTGCTCCAGTACTGTTGTTGCTGAGCGGCGCCTCCGGGAGCCATCCACAAGGTGCAGTCATGGGCTCTAGCCCACAGCTTCCAGTTTTCAGCAGCAAAGTCGTGTGTCATGCACTTCTGTCGGTGTCTTACCGTTCATCCAGAACCCACACTATACCTTAAGACGATCCACTCAGTGTAGTGGAGACATATCAATTCCCAAGACTGGTTTTCGACGCTGAATTGACTTGGATCCCTCATCTTCGTCAGCTTAAGCAGAAGTGCTGGCAGCACCTCAATGCCCTCCATAGCCTTAGCGACACCAATTGGACTGCAGGTTGCTCTACGCTGCTGCAGCTCTATAGAGCCGTTGTCCAATCCCGAACTGACTATGGAAGTGTGGTTTATGGTTCAGCAGCGCCTTCAGCATTGCATTTACTCGACCCTGTGCACTACTGTGGGGTTCAATTAGCGACAGGAGCTTTTAGGACGAGTCCAGTGACCAGCGTCCTGGTGGAAGCTGGTGTTCCTCCACTGCAGATAAGATGTGCGCAACTGCTCGCCGGTTACGCAGCACACATCCATAGTTCCCTTGAACATCCTATTACCATCTCCTTTTCCCGCCTGTGGCAGTCCATCTCCCCACATCGGCGGCCCAGATCGGGGCTAACGATTGCAGTTCGTGTGCGGTCCCTTCTCTCTGAACTGGAGTCCCTCCCTTTGCCACCTCTACTTGCAGTCCGTTCACGTATGCCTCCATGGTGTACACCTCGGCCGCAGCTTCGTCTGGACCTTTTGCATGTCCCTAAGGACTCCGTTAACGCCGCCATTGTCTGCTGTCACTTTCTCTCTATTCTTGAAGTGTTCTGGGGCTAACGCATGGTTACCCACTCCGTCGCGAGTACCCACCTCAGTGTCGCTGTGGCTCCCAAATGACGGTCGTCCACCTCTTGCTGGACTGCCGACGTTTAGCCGCTCTGTTGCAGACTTTTAACTTTCCTAGCACCCTGCCTTCCGTGTTGGGCGACAATGCCTCCACAGCAGCTTTAGTTTTACGTTTTAACCATGAGAGTGGGTTTTATGCTTTTATGTAGGTTTTAGTGCATGCCCTTTGTCCCTCTGTGTCCTCCACAGTAGTGCTTTTAGGGTGGAGGTTTTAATGTGTTGCAGAGTGGCTGGCTTTCCCCTTTTATTCTCGTGGTTGGCCAGCCACTATAATCTGCTTTAATGTTTTACTCTCTTTTGTTTCTAGTGTCGTTGCTGTTTTCTTGTCCTCTTTTGTTCCTTTCAATGTTTGTTGCCTTCCCTTCGTTCTTGAGGCTTTTCCTTTCTTTCCATTTTGTGTTATATGTTTCGTCCGTTTTATTCTCACACTTGTGGCATTGTTTTATTAGGAACAAGGGACCAATGACCTCGTAGTTTGGTGCTTCCTCCCACCTTTAAACCAACCAACTGGATCGTTTCACCAACCGTCACACCTAAAAATCCTTGATTCGTCCCATCATTTTATGTGCCAGTGTCGCCTGGAGTTCATATCCCACCCGGATTCTATAAATCCCTCCAAATTCTCGAATGCCATGCTCTCCACCTCGCTTTCTGTGTGCAACTCCTGTCCCCCACACTGATCCTATATGGCCTCAACCCCTTCCCACATCTTGTTCTTTTCCTTGAACACATCTACACCCTGTACATTGTCCGCACACTCGAGCCTCCACACCCCTTGGTGTCTTCTATCCTCTCTAACGTCCGTCCATTGCAGCGCCTTGATCATTGTTTCCCGCCCTCTCTCCGTCTCCTTACCCTCCACCTCTTTTACCAAGGCGCCTTCCAGCGCCTACCCATCTAAATCCAACTCCCCCCACCCACCTCGGGGCTCCCTCTCCACTTCTTTTCCCTTTACCTGAGCAGTTTTTTTCCTCCCTCCTATGCCTCCTTCCTTTCCACAGACACCTTTTGCGTCTCTGCACTACCTCATGGCTTGCTTTCCCTCCCCCATCCCACCAGTCTCCTGCCCCTTGGTGCATCACCCACTCCATTTTTTCATCTCACCCTCTCCAGCACACCCTCATTTGCTGCCCCCTCCTCTCCCCTCTCTTACCTCCTCTCAGGCCTCCCCTACCTCGGCAGGTCCCTCCGGGCATGTTTTACATTTTGTTCTGTGTGCTCCTTCTTGTGCAGTGGTTTTAAAGTGTCATAGTTCTGGTGTGTTTGTAAAATTGTGCATGCGAGTTCGTTGTATTTTATGTGCTATGCAATATCAACTGTATTTTTTTTTATCTTTATGTGGACCTTTGACTGTGTCCTACAGCACATGTCTCCATGTAAGCGTATATTTTAACCCCCATTGTCCTCAAAAGGGTGATGAAATTGTGACACTGTGATTTAATTTTGTGAGCAGGTAAGATACATATGTAATGAAAGTCAAAGTTATCATAAGACTTATTGTTAATTATAAATCCTCACACAAAATGAGTGCAGCAGTTGAACTGAAATATAACACGAACATGTTTAATAACATCCTATTCATTGACAAATTATCGCAAGAACATGAGTCCGTACAAGTAACTAAGGTTGGTGGAGATTCAAGAAAAGGAACCAGTACATAGGCTACTACATAATTAACACAGTGATCCATTTCCAAGGTCTGAGGACAGTGATTTCTAAAATTTGAGTTAGCAAAATTATGCATGCCAGAAGAGCATCTTCATCCTACTCATTAACACTCTAACGATTTCTGAGTAAATCGAAACCTATACACGCCAAAGCTAATTACAAGTCTTACCATTTTTTTTGACAGCATCGTCGCGTTGTCCACCAAGACTCCTGTCAGCGGCCACTGTGTCCAATGATACCTGTGAATCCCGAAATGCTACCTAATGCACATTGTACATCACACTCCAGATGGAGCTGCAAAGTGAAATGTCTACTTCTCATACCTAATTCAGTGAGTGATTCTCCCCCTATCCTTGGTTTCGCCTGTCTTCCCTTGAAACGTTTTGCTCTTCTTCGAGAGCCAATCCTAGCCTCTCACGAACCGTCACCCAATGATAAGTGACAATTCTCCTGGAGCATCCACCAATTTCTCAATAATTTTCCAAAACTATTATGTGAGACTAGCCTGACCAATGAAATTCTCGCATTTTTGTGCCCAGAGGCCTGCAACTAGAGAACGAAATGTGTTTTGTCTCTGTCCTGTTGGCGACTCAAAGAAATGTGTTATCATGTTGTTTCCTATCATCCTCTTAAGATTCCTATCTGCTTATATATATATATATATATATATATATATATATATATATATATATATATATATATATATATATATATATATATATACCCAAAAGTGCCTGCCTGTAGGTGACTCCTCATATATATATATATATATATATATATATATATATATATGTATGAGGAGTCACCTACCACCTACAGGCACTTATGGGTCGAGAAAGTTGCAGTCTCACACTTACAGAATCCTCACGCCTTGGCTGCTGCGCTCTGCCGAGATCATAGAGCTGTAAATACCTGTAGCATTCGAGGAGTCAGCATAGTGTCCACCAGTATATTGCTCTCCTCATGGCAGACTGGCACCGTCTTTTGTGCATTCTACGCCAAAGGCTCATTGTTGCGTGCTTACCGGCACAGTTACTGTGATTTACAACACTCACAGAAAAATGCTTTCGGAGTGTGGGAGCATCAGTCATCTTGTGCACGATTCCAACGACTCTTCTGTGGCCGTCCGGACGGCCGCGACGTTACCCGCTGTCCACATCCTGTTGACTCACGACGAGCATCCCCTTATCCTGTCCAGTACACGACAGCTTTTGGCGAAGCTGTCCTACCTGGAGTCAGCGTCACCTTTTACAACCTGCGTCAAGTTTATGGTGCCCTTTGGCCCGCTTTGATCTGCTGGCTGCCTGTGAAATCGCCATCCCAGCCAATCGTGATTCTCAAGCAATAAAACGCCTACAAGTGCTTCGTGTATTGGTAATCACTATTGGATAATATTCAATAGAAATAAACGAATTCACCACATATCGATAATGTGAAAGTCGACGAAACCGTCAGTTTCGCCATCTTCCAGCACAACGAACTGTTAGAAGTCGATTACTTGAAGAACGGCTCTGAGCCAGACGCCTTGTAGCGTGCATTCCACTGATCCCATACTACCGCCGTTTGCGACTTCTGTGGTGTCAAGTGAGAACTCATTGGAGGTTGGAGTAGAGGCCTGCTGCGTTTGCTGACGAAAGGCGGTTCTGCCTCAGTGCCAGTAATGGCCATGTGTTGCTTAAAAGAAGGCCAGTTGAAGGCCTGCAACAAACATATCTGTGGCCTAGACATGCTCGGCCTACACCTGGAGTTATGCTCTGGAATGCGATTTCGTATTACAGTGGGAGCACTCTCGTGATTGTCTCACACATCCTGACTGGAAATTTGTATGTCAGTCTTGTGATTCGATGTGTTGAGGTGCAATTCAGGAACAGCATTTCAGGCGGTATTTTTCCAATAGCATAGCGTTCATCTACATACTGCTGTTGTAACCCAACCTCAACACCATACCTGTCTCCAGTCAAGAATTTATGGGACGCCATCAGACGAGAAATCCAGCATCATCCACAACCACATTAACCATCCCTGTACCGACTGACCAAGTACAACAAGCATGGAACCCCATCCCACAAACTGATATCCGGCTTCTGCGCAACACAATGCGTGAACGTTTGCATGCTTGCGTTCAACATCCTGGTGGTTACACAAATTGTTACTGTACCAGCATTGCACATTTGCAATGGCTTATCTCTCACTTACATTAATGTGTGATCTTGCAACGTTAATCACTTAAATACGTTACCTATACAAATGTTTTCTAGAAATTTCATTATTATACACGAATTATTTCTTTGTATCGGGATTTTTATTTTCCTTCAGTGTATTGTCGCATTAAAATAATCAGAAAGGTGCTGAATGATGTCCTTCAGTAGACTGTCCCAAGCATCTAGCGATTTTTTTTGCAGTATGGCAATGGTTCTTGCAGGCTCTTGAGAACAAGTAAGTTCCTGCTCGATCATGTCCCATACATGTTCAACTGGTTAGAGATCTGGTTATCTTTCTGGCGGGGGCAGTTGTTTCACACCATAAAAAGCACGTTGCATCACAGCAGCCAAATGTGAACGTGCATTATTCTGCTGAAAAAGCACATCATCTTCCTGTCGAAAAAATGGCAGTCTCACAGGAACAACAGTTGTGCAATTTAGTGATCATGGATAACTCTACCCTGCAGGAGCACCAAATGTGACCTCGAGTTGTAACTGGTATCCCCCACACCGTGAAGCCTAGGATGAGACGCATGTGTCACAGGTGAATGCACTCCGCATTAGGCAGCTCAGCAGGTCTACACCGTACAAGTGTACATTCATCAGCTGCATACAGGCAGAGCCCACTCTCATCACTGAAGACAACAGAACGCCTTTCCATTCTCCAGTCACTCTTTCACGATGCCACAGTAGCCATGCTTGGTGATGTCATAGTCTCAGTGGGAGCCTGGGGCCCTATTCTGTATCGTTCATACTGATTGCTGTAGCAGATTAGTCTCGGTAGTGACGTCATTTTCGGTTCTTTATGGAACTATCCTATTCAGTAAGCTTCTGAGAGCTGTTACCGAACAGTCCTCCCACCGATTTTACGACAATTGTACCGAGAGGTTTTGGATATCGGTGTGGCCTGTCGATCGGTGAGCTGTGGTTTATGTACACCTATAATTTGTTATTTTAAACATATTTAGTGGTTTTAGCTTTGGATTTAGTGATTGTGTTACTAAAGAATCAGGAGAGGATGCATCCAGTTGGAAAGTGAGTTCATAATAGACTATTTTCCTTTGTTGGAAATATGGTTAGGTTAGGTTGTTACTTTGAATGATAACATCCAAAAAAAAGGAAAAAAACCGCTTTCGGTCAATATGCTCTCAAAATATGTGTTATTTTTATGCAAATTAGAGTTTAAAGATCATTAAATATCAAGACATCGGCTCTGCTTACGTATATTACATGAGTGTGAACTGACGTTACTAGTGACTTTGTGTATTTTTTCCCACAAATGGCTTAGTTAGTAATTATCCAAAAGTGTTTACAACTTTCAAGTAACAATAGAAAGCAATTATGTGAAGCCTGATATTGGAAACATTCCAAAGTATCACGCATTTATGACTTACGCAGCACCGTTTGGCAACGAAGTCAGCCTACGTTCCTCTACACAATAATAAGAGAAATGAGTGCCATCTGTCTGTTGTTTGGCGTGGCTAAGTGGTTAGCGCGCGAGAATGCCATGCTCAAGGACACGGGTTCGCGCACAAATGGGTGAAATAAATTCTTTTTCCTCTTCATACATGCAACACGTTCTGAGACATTGTTAGTCGTGTAAGTTAAGATTTTTCTGCAATTTTCGTAATTACTAACATGTAAGAGCGCACTTCCTCAGTAATGATTTCGTGATTTCTGTGTGTTTAAAAAACAAAATATGAAATTGCTGTGAGTGAAACAACCGACAGTGACCTTTATATTTTTTCTTGTCAGAAATAATTCACCAATTTTTTCCGAATATGCAGCGATTTCCGAGTTGTGGCTAGACAGGAATCTAAGAGCACAACTTAAATTACTGGGAATGTAACTAGCAGCGGTCATCTTCATAATCTTGCGTGTCACAACTGTTTATCTGCGATCGAATATTCAAGAACAATAGACACAGATGAAAGATCTCTGCCGTAATATTTTTAGACTGAAGCACCATATACGAAACATTTTCGTTCGTGAGATGCATGTTATAAACTTCGACGAACTGCAGGAGCTCTCTAAACTGCGTTTTTTCAATTTTGTTTTTAAGACCCAAATCATTGACCTATCATATAGGGAAGTGGGCTACTTAATCATTTGGATCTCTAGGAGCAAGTTATAACCACATTCTGTTTATCTTCTTATTCTTTGAGACTCTCTTAATCAATTTTTGGGGCGTTTTTATACATGTATTAGTACAATGTGGTACTACACACTATTCCCAACTCATTTTCCCAAAAGTAAAATCCAAAACACGATGTCAGTGTGAATGAGCATAAGATGACATAATGCGGCATTTACGAAATCTGCAGAATACAGTCAAATACGCTATTGTTATTATGCATGGATGGAAACATGCGGTCAGGGAAACTGTAAAAATTTCTATGCATTTCAGCTGAGAATCATGGAAATGGATATACTGCGCCTGTTACTATTAAGGAGGAGGCAAGAGCAATGAAGGTGGGCACGTCATCTCGATAGAAGGCCTCGTCATGCGTTATGGCGACGTAAACGCAATTTTCTGTACTTGGAAGAACAGCGCGCCTGTGTCGTCTGCTAGCCGCTTTGTGTTCGTGGCGCTGTGCGCGCTGCAGTGCGCATGCGCGGATCTGTGGCCGCTTGCTTTTGATTGGCTAGCGCGACGCGAATCGACAACAGCGCTTCGGGTCTCTAGACCCGAACGGTATCGCTACCGAAATGCATACTGAATAATGCAGGGGCTCTAATTCGAGTACCAGACCGTTCTGTGCTCTTTAGTACCGAAACGATCGGCACAATGGCTGAAAGATACAGAATAGGCACCCTGGCTAGAGACACATCTGATTTTAGTCCTGATGCAAGCAGGAGTTTCCTAATGGTCCCTTGTGACACGGTAGATGCAACATATGCGCAGACTTCGTCCCTCGATGATTTTTCAGTTAGCCACTGCTGCTCGTATAAGGCATCGGTCTTGAGTCTTGATGTGCTCCTGTACTATGTAGAACCTCGTCTGCAGGTGTGGGAATGTTCCATAGACCACTGCTGAAAGCAGATACATACCACCAATACATTGTGCCCAACACGAACAGCAGTCCGTCAGTACATCCATCCAGCTTTCTGCTGGCCCACGGTGTGAAGCCGCTCAACTGGGCTAAGCTGCTCAACAGGAGTACATACCCATTGGTAGGGCATGATGGCACCCTAGAGTGAATGTTACAGACACTGTTCCCCTCTAAACTCAGCGCAGTTACTGACTGCAGAGTCAAAACAGAGGTTACACAGACAGGCGTCCGGCAAGCCATCTTATTGTTTTGACTGTGACAAATGAGTCAGTAACATTACAACGCCTCAGTATGCACATATTATACGTCAGTGACTGACGAACCACACTTAATCATCAGTTGCACAGGTGTTTGTAAGCAAGGGCATTCAAGTGTGAATTACATTTCCTTAGAATTCTCCCAACCAGTTCCAGCCTGGCATCTGCTTTCCTACAAATAGCATTGTGTGGTTGTCTCACTTTAGGTCATTCCAAATGGTTGTTTCTAGATATTTGAAGATAGTTACTGTTTATCGTCAATAGCGTCGCTGTACAGCAATGAATCTTTCCGTCTATCTACGAGTAACACGTTACATTTATGTAGGCTGTGCGTCAATTACCAGTTCTTGCACTAGATAATTTACATATATAGGGACTTCAGAAAGCAAATTACACATGGCGTCGCAGGCTAACACCATTGGACAACATGAGTACACAGTGTCAGAAGAGACCACATGTTCCACATTTCCTATGGACACAGTTCTGCTGCGGTACGGATAACAGATGCGAGCAAAATGGTGCAGCAGCTGGAAACGTATTCCGAGGTTCAAGTCCACGAGACAGTACGATTATTGTTGACAAACTGTCTAAATTGTATGCAGATCCACAATGAAAGTCTGGCGGTGTATGGACCAAATTCACCGACGCGTCTAGCCATACTGAAACAGTGCCAACAATTTGACCAAGGCAGCACATGCGTGTGTGATGTTGATTGGGAACGAAGGCCGTCGGCATCGATCGCAGACGACAAAATTCAGGCAATCGACGAACTGTGTCGCAGCACTCGGAGAGTGTATTGCGGTCATTACTCAGCAGATGCGCATCTCTGGAGGCAGCGCTCATTCCATCGTCCGAGATCGTCTGCAGCATCGGAAATTGTGCCGATGCTGGGTTCCGCGATCATTGTCAACCTGACACAAAAGCGCGATATTTAAATGCTCTCTGGTATAACATTATGTGATTGCCCTGCCATTTTAAATCATTCACTAACCGAGCAGTCGCTCGGCAACAGCTATAGTTAGCAAATAACGTTGCGAAAATGTAAATCGCAGGTTCGAATCCTGCCCCGGGCAAGGATGTGTGTGCTGTCCTTAGGTTAGTTAGGTTTCAGTAGTTGTAAGTTCTAGGAGACTGATGACCTCAGATGTTGAGTCCCATAGTGCTCAGAGCCATTTTAACCATTTTTGAGAATGTGACGTGATTATTGTGGAAGCGCCGTCAGAGATGCAGTGAGCTATTGACTTAGATAGCCGCTGCGCGAAAGGCGGACAAAAGAAGAACACTTTTGATGTACGGGATATTCTCGATGAGCAGCTACTCACTCTTCTGTCTCTTGTAATTGGTGTCGGACACGCATGTCTTGCCACCATATTGTTATTGTTCAAAAATATTATTTTACTGTAATGTGAAAGTGCCATACTGCATAGAAGCAGATTTATGTGAGAAGCTATATTGTGCGACGTGTATCTTGAAATGTCAAAGGATTTATTTTTATTATGAGAAGAGACGTGCCAGTCGAAACGGCATCCATGTTAAATCCTTCAGAGCATTGTAAGTTCGTTATCTATCGATTGCCATAAATTCAAAGTTAAATGGAACTTGTGTATGGACTATTTATTTAGTACAGAACCTATGTCTCACTACTTCATGACCATATGTATCTGATTTTCTTTGACGTTTCTCCAAAGTTTGATGCTTCACAGTCACGAACTGTTTCGTCGAAATCTGACGGAAGTTGCATACGGCGAAATGTTTTCTCCGCGCCTTATTCTACTGGTAAATGCATGATAAACTTCGGTTCCTTAGGAAATTCATGTTGAGCTATCCAAAAACAATTATATTTTCAATAGTCATTTACCCTCCTCTGCAAAGCAACTTATGACTGATCAGACGATTCAACAAGAAACAGCTGCACACAGTCGGCGTAAAATTCCTGACCAGTAAAGGTATTCAAAACCACTACAAAAACTAGTTATGTCTATTGGCCTAAAACGCAATATATTTCATTATGTGCTAATCTCCGGAAATATATTTCCACCGCCGATTATAGCTGTATGTTAACGCACAAAAATAAACACATTGCTATACTGGACTTCCTCGAGCGATACTCCACGGAAGGCAATGATTTCGTAAGCCACATCATGGTGGGTGGTGCGACACTGGTCGAGCAATTCACATCCGCAACAAAGAGAGCTCGTCCGGAAAGGAGAGACACCTCCTCGCCTCCGAAGAAGAAATGCAAGGCTTGCACCACCAGCAGGGAAGATCATGCCATGGCCGCAGTTTCCTTCGACTGGGAGGGTGTGGACGCACAGCTTATGGCAAGGGCACGGCCATTAATGCCGATTTGTACGGTGCAAAGGCTTTGTTGTCCTGCATGGCAATGCACGACACAACCTTTGCTTCAACATTCCCGATGAGAGGTTTAGAAGCATCCGTCGTACAGTCCAGATTTTACACCATGCAAGTTCCATCTTTTCGGCAAGCTGGAAGAATGGCTGGGAGGGGGGGATATCCAACGGTGAGGTCATTCACACAGCAGTTAATGGCCCCGTGACCAAGGAGCGAATTTCGTCGTCGAGGGAGTTTGAACAATTGGTAGAACGATCCGGCAAATGCTTACAGCGATTTGGCGAGTATGTTGAGCAATGGTGTCATGTACCTGTGCCACTTTAACGAGTTGCACAGCGTTCAGCAAAACTTACTTGGCCTGTCACAACAACGTTTTGGAGCCCCCCCCCCCCCCCCTTATATTTTAAACAGTAACAAAGCTTTAAGACTCTCTTGAGACACTTCGGGTGAAGTTACTGTTACAAATGACGTGGTAAGTTATAACTGCTAGAAAGTCCTGATGCAACTTACAACGTTAGTTCGAGTGAGTAATATGTAATTAGAAGCACTAAATGATATAGCATCTTTCACCTACCCCAAGCATTGCTAGTTGTGAACTGGAGATTAAAATGACAGAGAAAGAACGTTTTGAACCACTTGAAACTCTAATCCTGGATTTCTAGTCTCACATTCAGCCTTGCAGCCATCAAATTACATTCAGTCCGTATTTCCACCATATCATAATTTGCGTGAAGAGAAATTATGTTTTCTACGTACTAAGTTACAATGCAGCAGTTATTTCCTATCAACAGAATCCATGAAAGATTCATACATGTCCTGCTCCATCGTTCATTTATAACAATATTAATACCGTGACGTAAGTACAAAATAATGATCTGCACCGTGACCTAAACAGAAGGTGTCGGTGGCACGTAATTACTTCTGAAGAAGCATCTGTAGAAAAAAGATCAATTGTACCCCGTATGCCTTGACGTTGTAGAACTATTTAGACATAAATTTCAGGCCACTTTGAAAATGAACGATAATATTTTCATGCGAATTATTTCAAGGAAAGTCCTCTGTCGTCTTCATTAGTCTGGCAGGACTTCAGGCAGCGAGCATAACCTATAGAAACTGAACATAAGATTACTGATGTACGTTTGGAGCAGATTTTGTGTGCTGGCAGCAAGCGCTAGGTTGAGCTAAGTGTGTCGAAATGGTTGTCTGTCGTGTTGTCCTTTGAAAAGGGTTGAATAGTCTAGGAGGTTGTCAAGAACACAGTCCTGTTGCTCATCACACTGCGAACTGTTGATTTCGACCACGGAATGTGTGCAAATGAATGCCTCGAGGGAAGGTGTGGTTCCATTGAACCCCTGACGCCTTACCGTGTCGACTCTGACTGGTGGTTTATCTGGAGTGGTTTCCTCAGCCACTTAAAGGGAAACTGTGCGATTTTAACGCTGGGCGTCGCTGTTCTGATCTCCATCGCAGAGGCGACAAGAGAAGGGGTGAACTGAGAGCCAGAGGGGTCGTGACGACCTTCCTATTGTGTGACACGACCACGGTGGTGTTGGGCAGAATTGTAGTGAAATTTGGTGCCAGTGTGACGTCATTAACCCACTTCATACCTCACACGAGGTCTGAGCTCCGCCCTTTCCTTCGCATTTGTCGACACGTTGCCCTACGAAACGTCGCCGAGCCCGAGGGTGACGTCACAGGACGCTACTCTTTTGCACCACTGCAGAAGTTGTAGGCACTTTTGAGCCAAATTTCAAACTGCTGCGTCGCAATGGGGGACAAGGACAGGTTTTCGAAATAGTACCACTTTGTGTTGTGCAGTGTAAGTACAAATCGAAGGTGAGGAGGGCAATGAAACAAGAAAAAATCCTAATAAACACAGATCCAGAAGCCAATGATTTCCCTGATATGGCGCATGCACAAGTGCAGTCATGCCAATCTTGCAACACTGTTAACGCGCAAAATTCTGCTTATTTTGAAACACAGTTAGTGAGGTAGTAGTAGTAGTAGCAGCAGCAGTAGCAGCAGCTTTATTCATCCGCAGATCTCTTTTTATAAGGATACAGGACATTTCAAAATATTTACAAGTTTAGATCAATTTAAAATAAGCTAATTTGTATGTTGTTGTTGTTGTGGTCTTCAGTCCTGAGACTGGTTTGATGCAGCTCTCCATGCTGCTCTATCCTGTGCAAGATGCTTCATCTCCCAGTACCTACTGCAGCCTACATCCTTCTGAATCTGCTAAGTGTATTCATCTCTTGGTCCCCCTCTACGATCTTTACCCTCCACGCTGCCCTCCAGTACTAAATTGGTGATCCCTTGATGCCTCAGAACATGTCCTACCAACCGATCCCTTCTTCTGGTCAAGTTGTGCCACAAACTCCTCTTCTCCCCAATTCTATTCAATACCTCCTCATTAGTTATGCGATCTACCCACCTAATCTTCAGCATTCTTCTGTAGCACCACATTTCGAGAGCTTCTATTCTCTAAACTATTTATCGTCCATGTTTCACTTCCATACATGGCTACACTCCATACAAATACTTTCAGAAACGACTTCCTGACACTTGTACTCGATATTAACAAATTTCTCTTCTTCAGAAACACTTTCCTTACCATTGCCAGTCTACATTTTATATCCTCTCTACTTCGACCATCATCAGTTATTTTGTTCCCCAAATAGCAAAACTCCTTCACTGCTTTAAGTGTCTCATTTCCTAATCTAATTCCCTCAGCATCACCCAACTTAATTCGACTACATTCCATTATCGTTGTGTTGCTTTTGTTGATGTTCATCTTGTACCCTCCTTTCAAGACACTGTCCATTCCATTCAACTGCTCTTCCAAGTCCTTTGCTGTCTCTGACAGAATTACAATGTCATCGGCGAACCTCAAAGTTTTTATTTCTTCTCCATGAATTTTAATACCTATTCCGAATTTTTCTTTTGTTTCCTTTACTGCTTGCTCAATATACAGATTTAATAACATCGGGGAGAGGCTACAACCCTGTCTTACTCCCTTCCCAACGACTGCTTCCCTTTCATGTCCCTCGACTCTTATAACTGCCATCTGATTTCTGTACAAATTGTAAATAGCCTTTCGCTCCCTGTATTTTACCCCTGCCACCTTCAGAATTTGAAAGAGAGTATTCCAGTCAACATTGTCAAAACCTTTCTCTCAGGCTACAAATGCTAGAAACGTAGGTTTGCCTTTCCTTAATCTTTCTTCTAAGATAAGTCGTAAGGTCAGTATTGCCTCACGTGTTCCAGTATTTCTACGGAATCCAAACTGATCTTCCCCGAGGTCGGCTTCTACTAGTTTTTCCATTCGTCTGTAAAGAATTCGCGTTAGTATTTTGCAGCTGTGGCTTATTGAACTGATTGTTCGGTAATTTTCACATCAGTCAACACCTGATTTCTTTGGGGTTGGAAATGTTATATTCTTCTTGAAGTCTGAGGGAATTTTGCCTGTTTCATACATCTTGCTTACCAGATGGTAGAGTTTTGTCAGGACTGGCTCTCCCATGGCTGTCAGTAGTTCTAATGTAATGTTATCTACTCCCGGGGCCTTGTTTTGACTTAGGTCTTTCAGTGCTCTGTCAAACTCGTCGCGCAGTATCATATTTCTCATTTCATCTTCATGTACCTCCTCTTCCATTTCCATAATATTGTCCTCAAGAACATCGCCCCTATATAGACCCTCTATATACTCCTTCCACCTTTCTGCTTTCCCTTCTTTGCTTAGAACTGGGTTTCCATCTGAGCTCTTGCTATTCATACAAGTGGTTCTCGTTTCTCCCAAGGTCTCTTTAATTTTCCTGTAGGCAGTATCTATCCTACCCCTCGTGAGATAATCCTCTACATCCTTACATTTGTCCTCTAGCCATCCCTGCTTAGCCATTTTGCACTTCTTCTCGACCTCATTTTTGAGACGTTTGTATGCCTTTTTGCCTGCTTCACTTACTGCATTTTTGTATTTTCTCCTTTCATCAATTAAATTCAGTATCTCTTCTGTTACCCAAGGATTTCTACTAGCCCTCGTCTTTTTACCTACTTGATCCTCTGCTGCTTCATTATTTCATTCCTGAAAGCTACCCATTCTTCTTCTACTGTATTTCTTTCTCCCATTCCTGTTAATTGTTCCCTTATGCTCTCCCTGAAACTCTGTACGACCTCTGGTTCTTTCAGTTTATCCAGGTCCCATCTCCTTAAATTCCCACCTTTTTGCAGTTTCTTCAGTTTTAATCTACAGTTCATAGCCAATAGATTGTGGTCAGAGTCCACATCTGCCCCTGGAAATGTCTTACAATTTAAAACCTGGTTCCTAAATCTCTGTCTTACCATTGTATAGTCTATCTGAAACCCTTTAGTATCTCCAGGGTCCTTCCATGTATACAACCTTCTTTCATGATTCTTGAACCAAGTGTCAGCTATGATTAAGTTGTGCTCTGTGCAAAATTCTACCAGGCAGTTTCCTCTTGCATTTCTTAGCTCCAATCCATATTCACCTACTACGTTTCATTCTCTTCCTTTTCCTACTGTCGAATTCCAGTCACCGATGACTATTAAATTTTCGTCTTCCTTCACTACCTGAATAATATCTTTTATCTCATCATACATTTCATCAATTTCTTCATCATCTGCAGAGCTAGTTGGCATATAAACTTGTACTACTGTAGTAGGCGTGGGCTTCGTGTCTATAATGCGCTCACTATGTTGTTTGTAGTAGCTTACCCACACTCCTATTTTTATTCATTATTAAACCTACTCCTGCATTACCCCTATTTGATTTTGTATTTATTGCCCTGTATTCACCTGACCAAAAGTCTTGTTCCTCCTGCCACCGAACTTCACTAATTCCCACTAGATCTAACTTTAACCTATCCATTTCCCTTTTTAAATTTTCTAACCTACTTGCCCGATTAAGGGATCTGACATTCCACGCTCCGATCCGTAGAACGCCAGTTTTCTTTCTCCTGATAACGACGTCCTCCTGAGTAGTCCCCGCCCGGAGATCCGAATGGGGGACTATTTTACATCCGGAATATTTTACCCAAGAGGACGTCATCATCATTTAATCATACAGTAAAGCTGCATTCCCTCGGGAAAAATTACGGCTGTAGTTTCCCCTTGCTTTCAGCTGTTCGCAGTACCACAACAGCAAGGCCGTTTTGGTTAGTGTTACAAGGCCAGGTCAGTCAATCATCCAGACTGTTGCCCCTGCAACTACTGAAAAGGCTGCTGCCCCTCTTCAGGAACCACACGTTTGTCTGGCCTCTCAACAGATACCCCTCCGTTGTGGTTGCACCTACGGTACGGCTATCTGCATCATTGAGGCACGCAAGCCTCCCCACCAACGGCAAGGTCCATGGTTCATGGGGGGGAGGGGGCTAATTTATATACACATACATTTACAGACTTCTAGTTAGAGACAATCCTTAGATTTACTCCTGGTATAAATACTTTTTTTTACAAATAACTTATTAAACAATGTAGTGCCACACTGTTACCTCATACCTCACTATCAGTCACTGCACACACTATAAACACATTGTTTCATAACGCTTCACTCACTACACACACACACACACACACACACACACACACACACACACACACACACACACACAAGCGTGCGGAAGCACACAAACACACTGGTGATATCTGGGCCACTTTCTGTACTGCAGCTTCCCATTTGCTATCCTGAAAAACTGATTCAGCATCCCTCCATAATGAGTGAGATGTTGAGCTCCGAAAGAGTAAGAGGTGTTAGTACTGTACTGTGATTAGCTTGGGGGTAAGTATTTCTAAAAAGGAAAAAAGAATGAAAAAACAAAAAGTGAAGGTATTATGTGTAATGTTGGATGTTTTATGATCATCATCATCATTATTATTATTATTATTAGTATTAGTATTAGTATTTATTTGTATAACATTCATTTTTTCATCAAACCCCTACTCTGTTTCATTTAAGTAATCTTCCAATGTATAAAATGTATTGCATAACAGGTACATTTTAGCTGCCATTTAAATAAGTGTATTTTTGCAATTTATTTCATCTCTTTTCGTAATTTATTGTACAGTTTTATTCCTTGGTAGAAAATGCTGTTTTGAGTTTTATGTTTTTTTCTTGGTAAATGTAAGTTGAGTCTCTCTCTTGTTGCATGGTCATGGACTGACTGGTGAATGTATTCACATCGAGCAGTTATGCAGCAATGAGCTCGACTAGTATTTTGGGTCATTATTCTTACGGATTTTTTCTGGGGTTTGAAATTCGTGTTCATATTTTGTGCGTTTGTTCCCCAAAAAAGAATGCAACAGCTAAGAACTGAGTGTATATATGAATGATATGTAACTAATAAAGGCACTGCATGTTACAAACTGATGATTGGATTCTAAGGGCATAACATGCTGATGACATTCTGTTTGCAAGAACCTTTCTGTGTTCACACCACTTCAACTGAGAATCAATATTCACTCATGGAAATTTTGCATTTGTTACACAGTCTATAAACGTCCTGTCTACATTTAATTTAACATTGTCATTTTTCCGCTTCAAACTGAAATTCATGGCATTGGTTTTCTTTATGTTCAATGTCACTTTATTGCTGATTGACCAATCATAAACTTCCTTGAGAGTTTCATTTGCTTTCTCAGCAAGGAGTTCTCTTGTTTTCTCAGTGACTATAATATTACTATCATCAATGAAGAGAATTTTTTCACCATGAGTAACACTACTGGGAAAGTCATTGATGTATGTCAGGAACAGTACTGGTTCTAGTATGCTACCTTGCAGAACCCCTATATCAATGTATTTTGATTCTGATAAGTGTTTTACTAAATGTTTAGATTTATTTGCAGTATGTGTTATCTCTACTATTTGTACCCTGTCTGTTAGGTATGATCGAAACCAGTCATTAGCTATCCCTCTTATTCCTAATGCTTCTAGTTTATTTGATAGAATCATGTGGTCGACTGTATCAAACGCCTTAGAAAGATCCAAAAATATGCCTGTGATATACTCATCTTTATCAAAAGCATCAAGTACAACTTTTGTGAATTCTACTATGGCTGACTCCATATTTTTGCCACTTCCGAAACCACACCGTGTTTCACTTAAAAGATTGTATTTATTCAGCTAATTCATTAGTCTGTTTTTCATAATTGCTTCTATTATTTTTGAGAATGCTGACAGCAGGGAAATGGGTTGGTAATTTTCTATGTTTTCTGCATTACCTTTCTTAAGCAAAGGTACAACTCTTGCCTGTTTTAACTACTCTAGAAATTTCCCTGATGTGAAGGATTCATTTATTATATTTGTTAAGGGGCCTTGTATAATCCCTATGCATTGTTTTAGTACACACACTGGTACTTCATCTAAGCCTACTGACTTTTTATTGTTTACTTTTTGAACAATTTTATTGACTTCATTCTCTGTGGTTGTAAGTAACATCATTGTATTTAGTGCAACATTATTTACAGGCGTTATATTTGTTTTGGGGAATTGTTGCTGTAACTTCTCTGCAATACTTGAAAAATGCTCATTTACATAGTTTGCTAAGTGTTGTGCATCATTTATTACCTTATCTCCCTCCCTTAGCAGTATGTTACTCTGCGTTTATTTACCTCTCCCCGTTTCCTTTTTCGTAACATACCAGACTGCTTTGCTTTTATTCTCTGCGTTATATATTATTTTGTCATTACATGACTTTTTTGCAGCAATCAGCACCTTCCTATAGATCTTCTCGTATCAATGATAGAAATTTAAGAATTTTGGACCAGTGTGAATCCTTTTCATGGAACTGAGGTGTTTAAGTGATTGGGAGGACTTTTTAATACCCGCTGTTATCCATCTGTTTTTATGAGATGTTGATACAGACATGAATACTTTTGGAAATGAATTTCCAAAGTTCAATTTAAACAATGTAGAGAATTTAGAGAATTTCATATTCACATTGGTTTCCTTATACACTTCATTCCAGGTTTGTTTTTCTAGTTCTTTTGAAAAATCTTTTATTTTGATTTCTGATAAACGTCGTTTGTAGGATAGTAGTTTAGTGAATGATTCGATGCCTGATTTTACTGTTGTTATTTGAAAGAGAAGGTCTGATAGTCCGAGATCTTTTACAGCTACATCACATTTTTCCCTGTCCATATTTGTGGCCACATGGTCAATTACTGATGCAGTCATTGTAGTAACCCTTGTTGCACTATTGGCCAATAGGGACGTGCTAAAGCTTTGAAGGATGTTTATGAAGGTGCTGCTGGATTCATTTATGATATTAGTGTTGATGTTAATGTTCCCACACAGAATTATGCTGACCTTTGTACTTGAGACTTTATCTAGAACTTCTGTTAATTTATTGAGAAAAGTGTCCACACTACGACTGGGAGATGTATACACACCCAAAATGATTAATTTCTTGGTGATATCAAGCCCTGTTAATTCAATAGCTGATATTTCAAAGTGTTTGTCTTCACTTACTGTACTGAGGTCATGTCTTGATTGTACTGAGGTCTTGTCTTGATTCGAACTGTGTTCCTTTTCTGATATAAATGCATGATCCTTCACCCTTTGAAGTAGTTCTGCAGTAAGAGTTTGCTTTTTCATACAATAATAGTACTACATGTTGGATTTCTGTGTCTTTAAACCAGTGCTCAGTAATACAAACTACTGTGCAGTTCAAAGATTCGAGCTCAACTTCTATTAGTTGTATTTTATTTTTTATTGATTACATGCTTTGATGGAGGACTGTTAAGTCTGTGAAATGCCCCATGTTACTCTTTCCAATGGTTTGTTTCTCTTTGTGACATCTGGTATATGTGATATTTGAAGTGTTAAAATCTGTTTTGTGAGTGATTGTTTCAGTATTTTTTAAACTGCTCCTCTTTAGGCAGTGGAACCTGTTGTCTGGATTTATCCTAAAAAAGACCTACTTTTCCTACCTATGAAAAAAGGTATTTCACCATGTGTGGCCCGACATCCACCCCCTATACTTTCATGAGTCAGCTGTACCAATCTTCCCTTCTCAGTCCTGTTTAGGTGTAGGCCATGCCTAGTGAAACCCCATCTGTTGATAGTCCCGATGGGCACCAGAGAAACATGAGCAAAGTTGGCTGTCCTCAGTGCCATCCCTAACCCCAAACTGATTCGCCTCACAGCTCCATCAAAGTGTGGTCGATCATGACGCTGGAACAGCTCAACAAAGTGTACGTTGGTGCCATGATCAGGGAAGCTATCTTGTCGAGGTCACCACCTATGTCATATGCCCCATCCGTGTCCAAACTGTTTCCTGCCCCACTCACTATCAGTACATGGTCCTCTTTTGTAAAGTCCTTACATAAAGACCCTAGGTCCTCTATCACATGACTTAGCCCTGCATTTGGCTTGAAGATACTGGTGGCCTGGTACGCTGCCCCTAAACTTTCCTGTAACTGAGGGCCTATACCTCGCCCATGGCTACTACCTAGCAGCAACACTTTCTTCTTCCTAACACTTCGTACATTCCTAGGCTTCTTGGCCTCGGTTGAAGTGTGCTGAACATTTCCTGCTCCTCGTTCTACCTGAGGCTCTTCTCCACTTAACTCTGGCAGTGGTAGATATCTGTTTTTGGTGTTGATGATAAAACTGTCAGATCACATTCTCTTTCTTCCTATCCTCCTACCAGCTGCCAGTTCCTTACCACCCTCCTCCCCCTATTCTGGCGGTTTCCGGCGACTAGAGGAAGCAATGTGGTGTGGGTGTGCAAGACTCACACGTCCCCTTCATCGTTGGACTTACTTGGAGGTGCTTTGCCGATCTTCTTCTCACAATAGCCGGCTGCGACGATCTGCCCAATTTCTTCTCCAAAGATATGATGCTGTTTGGAGGAATTTTCTCTACTCTTAAAATGATTGCGTACACTCAGGATACTTTTAAATCAACCGTACTACATTTCACTTCCACAAACAGAACACCATATAAAAGTTTCACATCAATGAATCATATTTCGTAAATCCAATGATTCCAGGTTCGTCAGAAGCTATTGATTACTTTTATAATAAATACAGTTCCAAAAAATCTCTCAAGGTTCTCACAAGTTCACTGTCCGCAACTCTAGAGAGTCAGAAAGTAAGTAAGACGTGTCTTTTCTTTTTCACAATTCAACTGTTCACAATAATGACTGATGTAGCACCGTCGCGGAGAAAGGCGCGCTGGCTCCTAGTGCTGGTCACGTAACTTCTGTGACGAGCGAGGCAACCACTTGCCCGCGCCGATCAACCGTTCACCTTGTGGCATTCTCTTGACACCCGTCCACTCCGCGCACACAGAAAACCGGTGCTAGGTAGACACTGTGCCGTTTCTCACGCTCGTACGTAAAATATCGGGTGCTCGAGACGGTGGAAAGTGGAGGGTCTCTAGAATTTGCGTCGAAATTCTCGAGGCACTACACTGTTTCCCATGATCCTTATGAGTTCCTTCCTTGCTTCCTCCAAGTGTGCCTGAAGGGAACAGATTTTACTTTCCTGTTCCCAAATCAGGATGTTCCTACTGCATACTCTGCAGTTCCAGGAGAGAGCCTCTTCTGTTCTCCCAACATTCTCCCCACTTCATCCCTCACAGTGGAAATATTTCCTACAAGATTGGCAACAAATCCCTCTATTCACTACCCTATAACAGCTCCCTCTCACTCATGGTCAGTTTCAAAAGAATAATTAAGTTTAAAGAATGTTTTAAATTTGTCAAGGACGCGAGATTGGCAGTGTGTAAGCAAAAAACGACACAAAGGTCTTATGTGCGGTGATTGTTGTTTTTGTATTGATTTAGAGGTACAATGACAGAAGAATGAATTTGTAATTACTTTGCTTTTAGAGAATTTACGTTATCAGGCGTGTTTGGTCAGGTTTTTAAACGTTTATAACTCGGAAAATTTAGGCCTAGATCGCGTCTACCTAACTAGTAAACAATACGAAATGTGTTAGTTAAATACGATTTAGAAACGTTTAATTACGCTTTTATTGCGACAATAGACACTGATGAAACTAGTACCTGTCTTTTTTAAACGAATTTTGGACTATCAAGAAAACTTGAATAGTATTTTTTGTGTTTATGTCACGCAAAATTTCGGGGTACGTCGCGATTATCGGGACTTCAGATAAAGAACACGTTTTTTCAAGAAAAAGCTCCGCTGGGACGCCTGTATTCAGTTTCTCTGGGCGAGTTCATTCATTTGTTCGGAATTGGGGCCGACACAGTTCGTCACCTTTCGGTAGGTCGCTGATGACAGAATCGACGCGCACGCCCTGCAGTCTTTCTCAAAAGATTTCACAGATACTATTAAGTAAAAAATTTGATTTTTGCACTATTTACAGCTTTATATGTCAAGTTCATGATGATGTGCCTATCATTACATTAATGGTAATAGTTATTGTGATATCTACGTGGGAGTAAGACACTAAGCGAAATTCGAATAAGTTTGCAATGAAAAATAGGAGTCGCTATGTTTTTGCGTTTCGTGCATATTGCGTAATATGTTGCTGCATATGAAATTTAAGGTAACATATTGAATTTTTCTTTAGACTTGGGTGGAAGCCGCTTTCAGTCATCGATCTCGAGAAAATTGATCTGATGTACCACACTCATTTGCGATCGCGCTGCACCAGCGTTAGAGACATACTGAAATACTGCCAACGTTCCTGAAATTTCACTTTTGAGATATCGAAAAGAGATTTTGGAAGATGATTGTGCACAAAGAGAGTATTTTGCCATGTAGTTGTTATACCACACTTCATTATCTAATGTGTTATTCTATCAACTACAGACTTTTTCTATGAAAGAATGTAATTTTTTGGGGCGATCGCAAGTGGTGAAACAAGAAATGCTTTGGGTTTTGGAAAAACTTAAGTGAAGCCATTACATGTTTAATTTCTACCAAGATGTGCTTTTTTGTAAGCTACTGATCTTACCTTTCCTCAGTTCCTCAGATGGTAAACTTTATAAACCACTGTTTCAGAATTCTCTCGAAGTTGCGAATGCACAACATGTTAGTGGAGATCACGTTGCGTAAACTCCGCTGTGTTTTGGCAAAAGAAGCAACTTTTAACATAGTAACAAGAGAAATGTGAAGGTCTTATTCAAACTTCGCCATTCGTGATGGCTCTCTGAAAGTTACAAATGGTAACAAGCCAGGCGAAAATAAATCGCTGCACTTTCAGCGGAATTCGTTTTAGACACTATCGAAAGCAGAGGTGACAGTAGATATTTTTGAATGGTCACCATGCAACTTCATATTTACAAAGAGGGTGAGCATGGGTTTCAGTTTTAAACCGGCGCTTCCGCTTCCCCTCCAGCGCTCGGCATTTGCCCTGCAGCACCTGCCGGTAGCGCCCATCGCGACCACTCTCCCCACTCGTGCCTGCCATGTTATTTTGCACGGACTCTACCGTGGCCTCCCGGCTCTCGCAAAATGAACCCATTCGATATTCGTGTGTGGGGATATTTAAAAGCTTCGGTGTATTCCAGTCCCTTTAGTAGTGCCGATGACCTCTTGGAACAGGTTCCGGACGGTTGCCGGCACATTCAAAACATGCCTGAGATTTCTGAAAATCTACAGGCATGGATGAGGAGTCGTTCTGAAGCCTGCCTTTACGTGAATTGCACCATGTGTTTGTCCTCGAGTGCATATCTGCAGTCTGGATTCTCGGAAAAAACTGCTTTGAGGTGATCATGTTTATAAGGATTATTTGCTTTTTTAATTGTCCTTTATTCGCGCTTTTGTTTGTGTCCATAATAGTCAAACTCCCAGTATATGTAGGTGTAAATACACTACTGGCCATTAAAATTGGTACACCACGAAGATGACGTGCTACAGATGCGAAATCTAATAGGCAGAAAGAAGCTGCTGTGATACGCAAATGATTAGCTTTTCAGAGCATTCGCACAGGGTTGGCGCCGGTGGCGACACCTACAACGTGCTGACATGAGGAAACTTTCCAACCGATTTCTCACACACAAACAGCAGTTTACCGGCGTTGCCTGGTGAAACGTTGTTGTGATGCCTCGTGTCAGGAGGAGAAATGCGTACCATCACGTTTCCGACTTTGATAACGGTCGGATTGTAGCCTATCGCGATTGCGGTTTATCGTATCGCGACATTGCTGCTCGCGTTGGTCGAGATCCAATGAGTGTTAGCAGAATATGGAATCGGTGGATTCAGGAGGGTAGTACGGAACGCCGTGCTGGATCCCAACGGCCTCGTATCACTAGCAGTCGAGATGACAGGCATCTTATCCGCATGGCTGTAACGGATCGTGCAGCCACGTCTCGATCCCTGAGTCAACAGATGGGGACGTTTGCAAGACAACAACCATCTGCACGAACAGTTTGACGACGTTTGCATCAACACGGACTATCAGCTCGGAGACCATGGCTGCAGTTACCCTTGACGCTGCATCACAGACAGGAGCGCCTGCGATGGTGTACTCAACGACGAACCTGGGTGGTCGAATGGCAAAACGTCATTTTTTCGGATGAATCCAGGTTCTGTTTACAGCATCATGATGGTCGCATCCGTGTTTGGCGACATCGCGGTGAACGCACATTGGAACCGTGTATTCGTCATCACTATCCTGGCGTGACGGTATGGGGTGGCGTTGGTTACACGTCTCGGTCACCTCTTGTTCACATTTGCGGCGCTTTGAACAGTGGACGTTACATTTCAGATGCGTTGTGACCCGTGGCTCTACCCTTCATTCGATCCCTGCGAAACCCTACATTTCAGCAGGATAATGCACGACCGCATATTGCAGGTGCTGTACGGGCCTTTCTGGATACAGAAAATGTTCGACTGCTGTCCTTGCCAGCACATTCTCCAGATCTCTCACCAACTGAAAACGTCTGGTCAATGGTGGCCAAGCAACTGGCTCGTCACAATACGCCAGTCACTACCCTTAATGAACTGTGGTATCGTGTTGAGGCTGAATGTGCACCTGTACCTGTACACGCCATCCAAGCTCTGTTTGACTCAGTGCCCAGGCGTATCAAGGGCGTTATTACGTCCATAGGTGGTTGTTCTGATTTCTCAGGATCTATGAACCCAAATTGCGTGAAAATGTAATCACATGTCAGCTCTAGTATAATATATTTGAGGAATGAATACCCGCTTATCATCTTTATTTCTTCTTGGTGTAGCAATTTAATGGCCAGTAGTATATTTGAGGCCACCTTCACAGCACCGTCGAAATGCTGTGCACAAGCTAGAGATCGTCGATTCGGCAGGACACATTTCTCTAGCGCTCAGACTCCTGCTCGCATTGAGCAGTTCTGCCATTATTGCAGTCGCTTCTGGTGCAATCCCACTGGCACTATGTAGCAGCCGACTGGTCCTTTGCTGGCATGCTGTTCCGACATTCGTCACGACAGACTGATAATTGAAGCTGTGAAGACGACGTCAGCGCAGGCAAGCCTAGTGGAAACCTGTCAGTCTGGGGTCGATTGTGAAGTACGACATCTAGATGGCGCTGTTAACATGTGACGCCGCTACTGTTTAAAAATCTGGCATTCGTTATCGTTAAAACAACAGCAACTCAGAAAATGGCCAAGTAGTTAGTTCGTAGTGAGCGTTTCAAGAAACAATGTTGTGAAGAAGTGGAAATATGAAGTAAAAGTCTTGGATTGGTGACTTTTTATTATTTTCGTAAAAGTCTAACTTGGTAAGCAGTGATTCAGAGATCGCATCGTCCACCTTTAATAATAAGTCACCTTCAGGAAAGCTGCTTAAATACAACTAGTTGGCAGAATTACATTGTGGTCGTGCTTCAGTCAGCGATGAATTTCGTGAAGGTCGACCAGAATCCATTGTTGTTGCAAAAACCAACGGTACTGTTGGAAAAATGAAGACAACGAGCATGTGACTTATTGAAAGATTAGAAGCGTACTTTAGTGGTCCCTAGACTGCCATACACAATAGTTCATACTGTGTAATATTACTGGCCGTCTAGGAAGGTCGTGCAATATATTATAGATTATATTGACAGATCTACTGAAATCAGATTGTTATGGTGCAAACTGGTTGTACTGTATAGTCTTCGGCTAGTATCATGTATCTTTGTCAGCTCAGTTCCATATGCTAAACTGTTTACTTTATGCGATTTGTTGCGTGGAGTAAATCGAATTATGAAAATGGTTTCGAAATCTGCGGAAAGCACGTTCATTGTAGGTTTCTGGGAAGTGTTTAGAGGTTTATCAGCTTTATGGCGTGTGAAATCAAACGAGTATAGTAACCGTCAAAAGAAAACCGAGCAGTCCGATAAGTTGTTTTCGAAGTACAGCGAAATGTATCCGGAATCAGGTAAGCTAGAATTATTAGAGAAGTTAATTCATTGTAGACTATACTGAGATGACAAAAGTCATCGGATAGTGATATGCAAATATACAAATCGCGGCAGTATCGTGTACACAAAGGACAGTGTATTGGCGGATCTGTTATTTGTACTCAGGTCATTCACGTGAAAAAATGTCCGACGCGATTATACCCGCACGACGGAAAGTAACAGTCTTTAATCGTGGCGTGGTAGTTCTGGGTAGACGCATGGGACATTTCATTTCGAAAATCGTTAGGGAATTCAACATTGTGCCATACACAGTCTAAAAAAAAATTTCGCGAGTACCAAATTTCAGGCGTTACCTCTCACCACGGATAACGCAGTGGTCGACGGCCTTCAGTTAACGACCGAGAGCAACGACGTTTGCATAGGGCTGTCAGTCTCAACACACAAGCAACACTGCGTGAAATAACCTCAGAAATGAATATGGGACGTACGACGAACGTATCTGCTAGGAAAGTGCGGAGAAATGGAATATTAATGGGCTGTGAAGGCATTCGACCGATGTGAGTGCCTGCAGCGCCTGTCCTGTGGTCGTGACCATATCGGTTGGACCCTGGAGGACTGGAAAACCGTGGCCTGGTCAGATGAGTCCCGACATCAGTTGGTAATATCTGATTGTAGGGTTCGAGTGCGACGCAGACCCCGCAAGGCGCTGGACCCAAGTGGTCAACAAGGCCATGTGCAAGCTGCTGGTGGCTCCATAAAGGTGAAGGCTGTGTTTAGACAATGGCCTCAGATGTAGTTGAACCGATCATTGACTGTAAATGGTTATGTTCGGCTAGTTGGAGACCATTTGCAGCCATTCATGGACTTCATATTTCCAAACAACGATTTTTATGGATGACATTGCGCCGTGTCACCAGTCACAAGTGTTCGTGATTGGCTTGATTTGATCTGGACAAATCGAGCGAATGATCTGGCCGTCCATCGAACATCTATGGCACATAACCGAGTGGTCAGCTCGTGCACAAAATCCTGCATTTGGCCCACTTTCGCGGTTAGGGACGGCTGTAAAGGCAGCACGGCCCAGTATTAATACAGGCGACTTCCACCGACTTGTGGAGTCCACGTTACGTCGATTTGCTGCACTGCTCCGAGCAAAATGGAGGCGCGACCCGATATCAGGAGGTATCCCATGACTTTTGCCACCTCAGCGTAATTATGGGAAGTTCAAAGAAAAGAGAAGTTGGAACCAATACTTTGGTACATTTAAAGTTATAACAGTTTTACAACGGAAGGAAATCCCGCCTAAATTAAATTTAAGCACAACTGCAGCATTAAGTGCATACATACACCTTTCCTTACCTTCAAGTAATGTTTAAAGCTTGCTGTAATGGCCTTGCACGTTTCCAGCCATGTTTAGGCTTACTGACTGAGGCGATACTACACTTACGAATTTTAGGTCTTCAAATGAATTTCCTGTAATCAAATAACGTGAGGTAACTGACAGGTCGGCAGCTGCAGGAACAGCGTCTCGCAAATGAGTGTCCCTCGGGAGTAACCATTTCTAAAACTACATTACTAGCCATTAAAATTGCTACACCACGAAGATGACGTGCTACAGACGAGAAATTTAACCGACAGGAAGAAGATGCTGTGATATGCAAATGACTAGCTTTTCAGAGCATTCACACAAGGTTGGCGCCGGTGGCGACATCTACGACGTGCTGACATGAGGAAAGTTTCCAACCGATTTCTCATACACAAACAGCAGTTGACCGGCGTTGCCTGATGAAACGTTGTTGTGATGCCTCGTGTAAGGAGGAGAAATGCGTACCATCACGTTTCCGACTTTGATAAAGGTCGGATTGTAGCCTATCGCGATTGCGGTTTATCGTATCGCGACATTGCTGCTCTCGTTGATCGAGATCCAATGACTGTTAGCAGAATATGGGACCGGTGGGTTCAGGAGGATAATGGGGAACGCCGTGCTGGATCGAGAGAACAGGCATCTTATCTGCATCGCTGTAACGGATCGTGCAGCCACGTCTCGATCCCTGAGTCAACAGATGGGGACGTTTGCAAGACAACAACCAGCATCATGATGGTCGCATGGGTGTTTGGCGACATCGCGGTGAACGCACATTGGAAGCGTGTATTCGTCATCCCCATACTGGCGTATCATCCGGCGTGATGGTATGGGGTGCCATTGGTTACACATTCGGTCACCTCTTGTTCGCATTGACGGCGCTTTGAACAGCGGACGTTACATTTCAGTTGTGTTAAGACCCGTGGCTCTTCCCTTCATTCGACCCCTGCGAAACCCTACATTTCAGCAGGATAATGCACGACCGCATGTTGCAGGTCCTGTACGATCCTTTCTGGATACAGAAAATGTTCGACTGCTGCCCTGGCCACCATATTCTCCAGATGTCTCAACAATTGAAAACGTCTGGTCAATGGTGGCCGAGCAACTGGCTCGTCACAATACGCCAGTTGCTACTCTTGATGAACTGTGGTATCGTGTTGAAGCTGCATGGGCAGGTGTACCTGTGCACGCCATCCAAGCTCTGTTTGACTCAATGCCCAGGCGTATCAAGGCCGTTATTACGGCCAGAGGTGGTTGTTCTGGGTACTGATTCCCCAGGAACTACGCACCCAAATTGCATGAAAATGTAATCACATGTCATTTACAGTATAATGTATTTGTCCAATGAATACCCGTTTATCATCTGCATTTCTCCTTGGTGTAGCAATTTTAATGACCAGTAGTGTACATCAAACGAGAGGAGCGACCATCCTCAGAAAGTTCTCACAATCAATAGGCCCACTATTTCCCAAGTCACTAAGTAAATTTTCATGTGTTAATGTTCCTTTCTTTATTATTATTATTATTACTCTTTTCGTATCTAGGACAGAACAATACAGTTATCTACAAATTCAAAACATATCAACAATAAATACACAAGACTTTGTGCATGTCTAATTGATTTTGAGCCCCAGAATTCGGCAGTCTGGAACATGTGCTGAAACCAGGTCATCTAGCATGCAGGCTTCAGACAACTGCGGGCAGACGAAGAGGTGTTCGGCGTCATGGAGTTCTCAACATTCTCAGGTTGCGCCTCTGATGGTGTAGCCTCTCCGCTTCAATTTTTCTTTGCACCGCATCACTCCAATTCGCAGTCTATTGAGAATCTCCAACGTCTAGTAATGCAGTTGGAAACTAGCATTTTTGTTTGTTTTGTTTTGTTTTAGGGCGCAAGAACAACTAGGGTCATACGCGCTCATGTCAAAATTGTAGAACACGAAGACAAAGGGAGGAGTTAAAAACGACTACACGTCAATCCCATTCGACGGAAGAGAAGACTGCTAAAAACAAAGACATAGAGAAACGGAGGTCCAGAATTAAAAATTAGATGGCCTTCGCCATATTGGTACGACAGATAAAAAGTAAAATGCGGTCGACAGCCCGCGCGTCGTTCGCTAAAATACCGGTAACTCAGACGGCAAACACAGGAAATCGGCAGTGGGCTCTTCCTTTAGATTTTAGCTATTACTTGCAGTTGCTTTGTTTCTATTTGGTGCCGGCCGCTGTGACCGAGCTGTTCTAGGCGCTTCAGTCTGGAACCGCGGGACCGCTACGGTCGCAGTTTCGAATCCTGCCTCGGGCATGGATGTGTGTGATGTCCTTAGGTTAGTTAGGTTTAGGTAATTCTAAGTTCTAGGAGACTAATGACCTCAGATGTTAAGTCCCATAGTGCTCAGAGCCATTTTTTTCTATTTGGCGAGTGAAGGTGATGATGTAACTGCTGAAGAAATCTCTTTCTCATCCTCACCCTCGGCAGGATTTGGTGCTTCACTTCCAGACATGGGGCGCATGGAATCGTTGTCTTGTTTTTCTCTCTCAGCCTCTACGGCTATTCTCCGTCTGATATCCGAGGATGCTATACCTACAAGATGACAAAATCTACCAACCGGAGCGATCGTATGCAACCAGTGACAGTGCAGGCTGTCTCGTTAAGAGCGGTATCGACGTCCCTGGTATGTGCGGAGTTCTACCAGACTGGCGCTATACATTCTGGCGTGGAGAAACCTATGGATAGAGCAGGCGTACGTAGAACATTTGGTTGAGCCCCCATACGCTGTTAGCTTGTGTATAGTTCTTTTTCGGTTACAGACTTGGAGCTTCACATTCTCTCAATGTTTTTGAAACTAAACATACGGTCGAGCTTTACTCCGAGGTATGTGGTGGTGTCCCAGTTCTCAAGTGAAACGCAGAGAGAGACCTGTGTTTTGGATGGGTTAGGATTTAGGTGGTTATTTTCTTAGTATACTGGCAGATCTTCGAAGGCTGCAGTCAGTGTCATTTATACCCCCTCAAACGTTCTTCCTTGGGCTGCAACTGCTGTGTCGTTAGCATAAATGAAAGGTCTTGCGTTTTCCCGACAGGTTGGTTATTGGTGTAGATCAGTGCTTCCTATCCTTTTCTACCTGCTCCCCCTCTTTGAATCCGAGAATATCTCATGCCCCTTACGTTTATTTTTTAAATTTTTAGCTACTTCCGAAAATGTTCAAATCTGTGTGAATTTCTAAGGGACCAAACTGCTGAGGTCATCGGTCCCTAGACTTACACACTACTTAAACTAACTTATGATAAGAACAACACACACAACCATGCTCGAGGGAGGACTCGAACCTCTGGCGGGAGGGGCCGCGCAATCCGTGACATGGCGCTTCGAACCGCGCGGCACTTCCCAAAAACTTAATTTGACAAAAACCTGTAAAAAACGCATTAGTACAAGAGGGTTTCAAATGTAGAGTAATACCAACCTGTAGTGATTCAAAGGACTTGGTACCCAAATAGAAATGTCTTCATGTCTTACTAAAATATCTAATGATATTGTTGTCAAAGGAGACTATACGGTTCCAGAGACCTTTTCAACTCTTAAACGTCTATGATGTATACATGCGGACTGAAGCAATAAAAGAAAATTTGTACCATGCCAGGATTCGAACCTTTTTCGTTGTGGTCCGTTGTATTTCATCCATGCGGACGTCACATGACATCCGTTGAAATTTGTTGTCGATTCGTTCACTCAGTTTTTTTTTTATTACAGAGGGTAGCTAAGCCCTCTGACCGAACACGCTGAGCTACCACCCTGGGTCTTGTGCTCACTAGGCAGATGCCATAACCACTATGCCATCCTGGTACAGTTGCGTTATACAGCTACATGTCTCCCTCCTCAGTTTCCCTTCACGCCTCAGCCCACTCGGGGTTACCCTAAATTCGAACAACATTGCAGCCGTTCTCGAAACTACATTGGAATAGCACCTCAGCATCCAACGTAGCGAGGGATCCTGCCTGAAACTATATGGTTCCAGAGACCTTTTCAAGTCTCAAACATCTGTGGTGTATTATTTAAGAAACAGTCGCAGGTCGCAGAATGTTCTTTATTAAGTTAGGAACGACGCGACTCGCCTGGCTAGGGAATCACTAGGTTATGTGAAAATATAAGGGGACGGCGATATTAAAATAAATGCGGCGTTGTCCTTCCTGGGCTACTATAAAAGCAAAATAAGCTTTCAAAATCGCCCGAATAAAATCATACAGATAAACGTAATGTAACTCAAGTTAAAAGATCAGAAATTGTCTATCAAAAAGCATCTGTCAAGAAGGCACGACACCGCATAAAACATACTAAAAGGCAACCGATATGGAAAAATATTAAAAAGTAATGAAATAAAATCTTCGGGATCACGCACGCGAAGGAGAGGCCGAAAATGAGTTTTAGCTCATGGAGGTGACGACAGACATAGCGCAGAACAGGACTTCGGGGGCAGACCGTACACAGACGTGTACTACAACGCCTCCAGAGGCTCGTCCGTATTCGGATATACGTGTGGAAGGCGGGAGCTCATGCAAATGTTCGACTAGTAGTGATGACAGTCGTCATGCAGCGCTGCCGTCCGGTTTACAGTGTGATGACGGCGTAAGACTCAAACAGTAAACGGTTTGTTGTTGTTGTGGTCTTCAGTCCTGAGACTGGTCTGATGCAGCTCTCCATGCTACTCTATCCTGTGCAAGCTTCTTCATCTCCCAGTACCTACTGCAATCTACATCCTTCTGAATCTGCTTAGTGTATTGATCTCTTGGTCTCCCTCTACGATTTTTACCCTCCACGCTGCCCTCCAATGCTAAATTTGTGATCCCTTGATGCCTCAAAACATGTCCTACCAACCGATCCCTTCTTCTAGTCAAGTTGTGCCACAAACTTCTCTTCTCCCCAATCCTATTCAATACCTCCTCATTAGTTACGTGATCTACCCACCTTATCTTCAGCATTCTTCTGTAGCACCACATTTCGAAAGCGATAACTTGAGAAATAAATAAAACATAATAGAGGATGTCGTTATCAGGAGAAAGAAAACTGGCGTTCTACGGATCGGAGCGTGGAATGTCAGATCCCTTAATCGGGCAGGTAGGTTAGAAAATTTAAAAAGGGAAATGGATAGGTTGAAGTTAGATATAGTGGGAATTAGTGAAGTTCGGTGGCAGGAGGAACAAGACTTCTGGTCAGGTGACTACAGGGTTATAAACACAAAATCAAATAGGGGTAATGCAGGAGTAGGTTTAACAATGAATAGGAAAATAGGAATGCGGGTAAGCTACTACAAACAGCATAGTGAACGCATTATTGTGGCCAAGATAGATACGAAGCCCACACCTACTACAGTAGTACAAGTTTATATGCCAACTAGCTCTGCAGATGACGAAGAAATTGAAGAAATGTATGATGCAATAAAAGAAATTATTCAGATTGTGAAGGGAGAAGAAAATTTAATAGTCATGGGTGACTGGAATTCGAGTGTAGCAAAAGGGAGAGAAGGAAACATAGTAGGTGAATATGGATTGGGGCTAAGAAATGAAAGAGGAAGCCGCCTGGTAGAATTTTGCACAGAGCACAACATAATCATAACTAACACTTGGTTTAAGAATCATAAAAGAAGGTTGTATGCATGGAAGAACCCTGGAGATACTAAAAGGTATCAGATACATTATATAATGGTAAGACAGAGATTTAGGAACCAGGTATTAAATTGTAAGACATTTCCAGGGGCAGATGTGGACTCTGACCACAATCTATTGGTTATGACCTGTATATTAAAACTGAAGAAACTGCAAAAAGGTGGGAATTTAAGGAGATAGGACCTGGATAAACTGAAAGAACCAGAGGTTGTACAGAGTTTCAGGGAGAGCATAAGGGAACAATTGACAGGAATGGGGGAAAGAAATACAGTAGAAGAAGAATGGGTAGCTCTGAGGGATGAAGTAGTGAAGGCAGCAGTGGATCAAGTAGGTAAAAAGACGAGGGCTAGTAGAAATCCTTGGGTAACAGAAGAAATATTGAATTTAAGTGATGAAAGGAGAAAATATAAAAATGCAGTAAATAAAGCAGGCAAAAAGGAATACAAACGTCTCAAAAATGAGATCGACAGGAAGTGCAAATGGCTAAGCAGGGATGGCTAGAGGACAAATGTAAGGATGTAGAGACTTATCTCACGAGGGGTAAGATAGATACTGCCTAAGGGGAAAATTAAAGAGACCTTTGGAGAAAAGAGAACCACTTCCATGAATATCAAGAGCTCAGATGGAAACCCAGTTCTAAGCAAAGAAGGGAAAGCAGAAAGGTGGAAGGAGTATATAGAGGGACAATATTATGGAAATGGAAGAGAATGTAGATGAAGATGAAATGGGAGATATGATACTGCGTGAAGAGTTTGATAGAGCACTGAAAGACCTGAGTCGAAACAAGGCCCCCGGAGTAGACAACATTCCATTGGAACTACTGACGGCCTTGGGAGAGCCAGTCCTGACAAAACTCTACCATCTGGTGAGCAAGATGTATGAAACAGGCGAAATACCCTCAGACTTCAAGAAGAATATAATAATTGCAATCCCAAAGAAAGCAGGTGTTGACACATGTGAGAATTACCGAACAATCAGTTTAATAAGCCACAGCTGCAAAATACTAACACGAATTCTTTACAGACGAATGGAAAAACTAGTAGAAGCCAACCTCGGGGAAGATCAGTTTGGATTCCGTAGAAACACTGGAACACGTGAGGCAATACTGACCTTACGACTTATCTTAGATTAAGAAAGATTAAGGAAAGGCAAACCTACGTTTCTAGCATTTGTAGACTTAGAGAAAGCTTTTGACAATGTTGACTGGAATACTCTCTTTCAAATTCTAAAGGTGGCAGGGGTAAAATACAGGGAGCGAAAGGCTATTTACAATTTGTACAGAAACCAGATGGCAGTTATAAGAGTCGAGGGACATGAAAGGGAAGCAGTGGTTGGGAAGGGAGTAAGACAGGGTTGTAGCCTCTCCCCGATGTTGTTCAATCTGTATATTGAGCATGCAGTAAAGGAAACAAAAGAAAAATTCGGAGTAGGTATTAAAATCCATGGAGAAGAAATAAAAACTTTGAGGTTCGCCGATGACATTGTAATTCTGTCAGAGACAGCAAAGGACTTGGTAGAGCAGTTGAATGGAATGGACAGTGTCTTGAAAGGAGGATATAAGATTAACATCAACAAAAGCAAAACAAGGATAATGGAATGTAGTCTAATTAAGTCAGGTGATGCTGAGGGAATTAGATTAGGAAATGAGACACTTAAAGTAGTAAAGGAGTTTTGCTATTTGGGGAGCAAAATAACTGATGATGGTCGAAGTAGGGAGGATATAAAATGTAGACTGGCAATGGCAAGGAAAGCATTTCTGAAGAAGAGAAATTTGTTAACATCCACTATTGATTTAAGTGTCAGGAAGTCATTTCTGAAAGTATTCGTATGGAGTGTAGCCATGTATGGAAGTGAAACATGGACGATAAATAGTTTGGACAAGAAGAGAATAGAAGCTTTCGAAATGTGGTGCTACAGAAGATGGTGGTGGTGGTGGTGGTGGTGGTGGTGGTGGGTAGTGTTTAACGTCCCGTCGACAACGAGGTCATTAGAGACGGAGCGCAAGCTCGGGTTAGGGAAGGATTGGGAAGGAAATCGGCCGTGCCCTTTCAAAGGAACCATCCCGGCATTTGCCTGAAACGATTTAGGGAAATCACGGAAAACCTAAATCAGGATGATTGGAGACGGGATTGAACCGTCGTCCTCCCGAATGCGAGCTACAGAAGAATGCTGAAGATTAGACGGGTAGATCACATAACTAATGAGGAAGTATTGAATAGGATTGGGGAGAAGAGAAGTTTGTGGCACAACTTGACCAGAAGAAGGGATCGGTTGGTAGGACATGTTCTGAAGCATCAAGGGATGACCAATTTAGTATTGGAGGGCAGCGTGGAAGGTAAAAATCGTAGAGGGAGACCAAGAGATGAATACACTAAGCAGATTCAGAAGGATGTAGGTTGCAGTAGGTACTGGGAGATGAAAAAGCTTGCACAGGATAGAGTAGCATGGAGAGCTGCATCAAACCAGTCTCAGGACTGAAAACCACAACAACAACAACAATAGATCATATGAGAATATACACAATGCAGGACATGCCAGATCGAAATCTATGCATAGGGACATAGTAAACCCTTATATTCAAAAACAGTGTAAAAGAATAATAGAATATGATACGTAGAGCAACAAAATAAAGATTGGAGTAGAAAGTTATAGCTAAAAGGTGAGAAGGCCCTGGTAATGAAAGCCAAAAACTAATAAATCGTTTAAAAATGGGAAACATGCACTGGTACGTAGAATCATGGTGATTATCATTGCTACTAGCCCAATATTTTGCAGCAGTTCCTGTCATCCATATGTGTACTCTATGCGAATACGGATGGGCCTCTGGGGTCACTGTAGTGTACGGCAGATTACGGTTTTCCCTCGAGGTCCTATTCTATGCTGCTAACGCCTGTTGTCGCCTCCATGAGGTAATATGCATTTTCGATCTCTCCTTCGCTACCTACTAATGCCTGACACCGTTGAGTTTATTTCATTAATTTTTAATATTTTTCCATATAGGTTGCCTTTTAGTATGTTTTATGCCTTCTTGACAGATGCTTCGATGCTTTCTGGCAGACAATTTCTGATCTTTTAACATGAGTTACATTACGTTTCTCTAAGTAGTTTTATTCAGTCGGCCGACCGAAGTGGCCGTGCGGTTAATGGCGCTGCAGTCTGGAACCGCAAGACCGCTACGGTCGCAGGTTCGAATCCTGCCTCGGGCATGGATGTTTGTGATGTCCTTAGGTTAGTTGGGTTTAACTAGTTCTAAGTTCTAGGGGACTAATGACCTCAGAAGTTGAGTCCCATAGTGCTCAGAGCCATTTGAACCATTTTTTTTATTCAGTCGGTTTTGGAAGCTTATTTTGCTTCTATAGTAGTCCAGAATAGGACCACGCTGGATTTATTTTAATATCGGCGTCACTTCTTGTTTTCAGATAACCTTATGATCACCTGTCCTGGCGAAACGCGGAGTTGTTAAGTTAATGAAGAATATTCTACAACCTATGACTGTTTTTTTAAATAGTAGCAAGAGAAGGTTGCTGTACTACCACGCCAAAATGGAATGGTATAATTTTCATCTGTGATGTATTTTTGCAGACTGAAGCGATCAATGGGAATTTGTACCAAGGTTTGGATTCGAATCCAGCTCTCCTAAGCACTTCGGCCCACTTGGTGTTCCCCTAAACTCAAACAGCATTGCACAGGGTTTCCAGGTGTACTGGAACAGTACCTCAGAGACAAACGAAATGGGGAATACTACTTGCAACCCAAGCGTAAGTCCTTTAACCAAATAAAACTACACTACTGGCCATTAAAATTGCTACACCACAAAGATGACGTGCTACAGACGAGAAATTTAACCGACAGGAAGAAGGTGCTGTGATATGCAAATGATTAGCTATTCAGAGCATTCACACAAGGTTGGCGCCGGTGGCGACATCTACAACGTGCTGACATGAGGAAAGTTTCCAACGGATTTCTCATACACAAACAGCAGTTGACCGGCGTTGCCTGGTGAAACGTTGTTGTGATGCCTCGTGTAAGGAGCAGAAATGCGTACCATCACGTTTCCGACTTTGATAAAGGTCGGATTGTAGCCTATCGCTATTGCGGTTTATCGTATCGCGACATTGCTGCTCTCGTTGGTCGAGATCCAATGACTGCTAACAGAATATGGGACCGGTGGGTTCAGGTGGATAATACGGAACGCCGTGCAGAATCCCAACGGCCCCGTATCCCTAGCAGTCGAGATGAGAGGCATCTTATCTGCATGGCTGTAACGGATCGTGCAGCCACGTCTCGATCCCTGAGTCAACAGATGGGGACGTTTGCAAGACAACAACCATCTGCACGAACAGTTCGACGACGTCTGCAGCAGCGTGGACTATCAGCTCGGAGACCATGGCTGCGGTTACCCTTGACGCTGCATCATAGGCAGGAGCGCCTGCAGTGGTGCATTCAACGACGAACCTGGGTGCACGAACGGGAAAACGTCATTTTTTTGGATGAATCCAGGTTCTGTTTACAGCATCACGATGGTCGCATGGATGTTTGGCGACATCGCGGTGAACGCAGATTGGAAGCGTGTATTCGCCACTGCCATACTGGCGTATCACACGGCGTGATGGTATGGGGTGCCATTGGTTACACGTCTCGGTCACCTCTTGTTCGCACTGACGGCACTTTGAACAGTGGACGTTACATTTCAGATGTGTTACGACCTGTGGCTCTACCCTTCATTCGATCCCTGCGAAACCCTACATTTCAGTAGGATAATGCACGACCGCATGTTGCAGGTCCTGTACGGGCCTTTCTGGATACAGAAAATGTTCGACTGCTGCCCTGGCCAGCACATTCTCCAGATGTCTCACCAATTGAAAACGTCTGGTTAATGGTGGCCGAGCAACTGGCTCATCACAATACACGTGTCACTACTCTTGATGAACTGCGGTATCGTGTTGAAGCTGCATGGGCAGCTGTACCTGTACACGCCATCCGAGCTCTGTTTGACTCAATGCCCAGGCGTATCAAGGCCGTTATTACGGCCAGAGGTGGTTGTTCTGGGTACTGATTTCTCGGGATCTATGCACCCAAATTGCGTGAATATGTAATCACATGTCATTTCTAGGATAACATATTTGTCCAATGAATACCCGTTTATCATCTGCATTTCTTCTTGGTGTAACAGTTTTAATGGCCAGTAGTGTATATGCTTCCAGAGACCTTTTCAAGTCTGAGACATCTATGATGTACACATGGAGACTGGTGCAATGAATGAAAATTTGTACGAAGGCTGGTGTTCGACCACAGGGAAGTTGCGCTGACCATTACGCCATCCTGGCACAGGGGCCTGCACAGCTGCACAGAATACACTAGCGTGCCTCCCTCCTGAATCCAAACTCCCATTCACGCCTCATCCCACTTGCTGTTCCTATAAACTCGAAAAGCACTGCAGAGGTTTTTCAACTGCATTTTGACAGCACCTCAGCACCGAACGAAATGGCGGATCCTGCCTGAAACCCAGATGAAGTGCTATTCCAAAACAATTGGAGAATCTCTGCAATGCTGTCAAGTGGGCTAAGACGTGAATGGGGATTTGGACTGGGGAGGGAGGATCCTTCATTCATCTACGCATGCTCTTTCCTTTCTGTGTGCGAAGCGCCAGACAAGGGCCAAATAACAGCTTGTGTCCCTACGTTCCATTTGTACTGCACAATGTTACTGCCAATATAGGGCTCTTTTTGTGGTTATCTATGACTTAAGCACATTAGATTTTGCACCAAAATTTGCATCAAAACTCAAAAACAGCCTTGTGTCAACTGGGGTACGAAAATGCTCAAAAATTTCATCGAGGAAATGCAGAATCCATATAGAAGATCGTAACAGGTGATTAAACGTTGGTATATTCGTACCAGTTAGAAATTAAGTAATAAACAATTGTTTGGATGTTCCTGGATGAACTAAAACGAGCAATTAGTTTATTCGCGAAGCCCTTCAACGCCAGTTATCGCTTGTTTATTTCGTTACGCAGAATATGTTGCGACCATTACTTTAAAGATATGAATAACAGTCAACTTTGTGTGGTGTACATAATTTAGTTACTGAGAGTCATCGATAAAATCAGGAAAAACAACAGCAAACGTCGCATCGTTCTCCATGGCGACAGGGCCTTCTGCCACAAAGCATGTGAAACAATTGCTTATTTGACGGAGAAAAACACATAATTTATGTCTTATTGCCCGTATTCGCCCGATGTACCACGTGATGCTTCCTTTTGTTCCTTTCAGCGAAACAACAAGTGTCAGCTACTTTCATCACCTTATGAAACCAGACTTCTTAGGTCAGAAACGAGCTCTATGTACCAGCTTTAAAGTCGCCAACGGGTTGTGTGTCGCCATTTCCGAACTCGACATCTCCTTGTGCTAGTAAATGGATCCCCGACCCTTCTCCGCTGCCATGTAACTGAAAACTCGCTGCTTGCCTCTGATGTCGGGTGCAAGCGTAGAAACAGAGCGAGTACACAGTTCGTAAATATAACAGAGCACTCGCTGCGTCGCTTCTACATCCACAACCTTTGGGAATCACGATTATTATATACCAATATAATGACTAATCGATTATTAGTTAATACCGTTCTGTTTATAGATTTGGTGTAACAGGCAGGAGTTTCTGGAACCTTTTCTCCTGACGGTGGGACAACGGTTTGCGGCTCAGTAATCTTGATACTGTTTTATCAAGTCCCATACATGTCACGTCGTTCAAGTTCTCTTAGAGGCTTCTTTCAAATGCCACAGAAAAATTATATAGGTCCGTTACGTAAAAAGAGTTGGTGTCGTAATTCGGCGACTATAAACGTTAAAAATTACTTGTGAACGTCGGCAAATTCGCCATGTTTTCACCTATAACTTGGCGAAAACCGCACTACGATATACTTATTCATTGTGGATATATTAGGGGCCGGTCTCAGCTGCCTTACTCTGTACGTATAGGGTGTATCAGAATTAATGACGTAAACGCATACAGTTGAAAGTGCACGATACTAGAAACAAAAGTTCTCAGTAAACACAGGCTCTAAAACATGTACCAGTGTGCACTCCTTCATCTTCGATACTGTGTAACACGTCTCTTCCACTGAACAAACGCGCATCGTTCTTAAGGTATACACTTTAGAGCCCATATTTATTGCACTCTGTTTCTCATGTTTTCATCCATACTACCTCCTCCCAAAATATGGAAAACAAAGAGCCTGCAGTAGAAGAGAGTTGTTTCACAGTATTGAAGATGATGTAGTGCTCATACCTCTTAAGCTATGCGTTTTGCAACCCAAGTATACTGAGACACACACACACACACACACACACACACACACACACATATATATATATATATATATATATATATATATATATATATATATACATATATATATATATATATACGAGGGGTGTTCAATAAGTAACGCAACACATTTTTTTCTGAAATCTCATTTTATTCAGGATGTCCAATACACCACCAGGTTATGTTAAAAAATAGGACTTTTTAACCAAAAAAACTCTTTTCGTTACAAAATCCTACTTTTCAACTTAATCTCCGTTCAATGCGACGGCCTTACGCCACCTGACTGGTAAGGCCTTTACGCTGCATAGAACTGCTCTGCTTATCGACGTCGGAGCCTGTGACGAAGTTCAACAAAAAATGACGTGGAAGCTTTAATACAGCAGTACTGGGGCAGAGCCGGTACAGCTGGAGAACATGCTGACATCAGCATCAGCGCTTTCTTATCTGTATTGTCACATTACAGCTGAGACAACTGCACGCGTCATATTTCGCTGACAGCAGCACCAGCACTTTCTTATCTCCAAGATCATTCCAGGAATCATGACATCCTGCCACATGACGACGTCAAGGAGGGGTGGGGAGGGGAGGGACGGGAGGGCCCCCTGCGCTACTACAAATTTTGCACGGAGCACCCTCCGCCCCAAGTGCCTCCGCTCTGCAGCCAATGGAATGCAAGCCCAGTTCCTCACTCCTTGGGCAGTTTTTTTTTTTTATAATAATGTGATTCCATTCACGTCATCGTTTGCTGTTCAGGGTGAGCCACCACCAACAGCAGCGATCAGCTGGGATGAAGAAGAAGAATCTCGGTACGTATTATGTCAGAACATTTCTAATTATTACTGTGAAGTATGCATTCTTTATTATACTTAGATTCGTTTGACATACCTGTTACAGCCGCACTATACCAGCTGTAACCCACAGGATGTGTGGCTTTGTTAGACCATGCCGTTGTACAAGCAGAGCAGCTGCAACGAGTGCCTGCCTCCAGTACTGAACGAGGACACTCAGGTGCAGCCCACAGGATGTCTTCCAGACCTTTCGGACCTGGTGTCGTCCACTTATCCCGTAGTGCAGCCTCAACCTGAGTCTCGCACAATACTTCTGCTCATCAGTACCTACAATATAGTTGCCAGTGTTTCTAAATGTGTAAAAGTATGTATGCCTCATATAGGTACAAAATGAGAGTTACTGTACTTTCATCTAACTAATTTCGGCTACTTTTCAAAGTCAGCCAACTATTCACATCTTGGATACAAGCACATAGATCGTCATAAACAGAGAAATTGTTATGGTTTTTATTAGGTTATCGAACAGGACAAGCAAATATTCTCGTAAAAATATTTATCAATTTCTACATATACATTTACACATACAATGCAAACCTTTATTTATGTTTGTCTGGTGTAATAACATCCAGGTTAATTTTTAACTTGTAATTTAAATCTGCGTATGAATCTTCTAATTTTTCCTCCAACCAGTAATTTGACAGGTACAAAGAAGGTATGTTCTCAAATTACAATATGTATCTAATGTTTTCCTGTGAAATTTCTGTTATATGTCTTTAACAATTTGTTAGATTCCTTCTTGCAAATCTTCTAGCTGTGAGCACACAAGGTGTTTAATGCCACCTCTTATCACCTGCATAACAGTATGATTATAACACGTTTCTTGTAGTGGCCATTTTCGCAGCAGCTGTATATAAATTGCAGTTGTTTCAAAGAAAATGCCATTTTTGTATCCTGCACGTTATTAAAAAGATGGCAGTTACAGTGATGTGTAACGTAAACAGTGAACTGAAAAAGAACTGTAAGATGCCCACATGGTTGCCAAATGAGAAAAAGCAGTTTGCTTACATGCAGTGAATTAGAAGTTACCTGACACCCACTGAAGATGCCTTATAAAAATAAGAGAAACGCGTCTGGGTGCATAAATAAAAATTTCGATGTGCAGCATGCAAAAAAGGCATTTTCTTTGAAACAACTGCAATTTATAACACTCCACAGTTTCCTGGGTGTATGTAGCCGACTCTTCTTGCTGCACATTCTTGTGGGATTTCCGTAAAGAATTTTAAGTTTAGAGATTTTACAAACGAATTACCATTAAATGTTATTATTTCATTGGTTTAATGTCTGCAGACGGTTGTTCTGTTGCTAAGCGCACAATGTCCACATCATCGTATTTAGATACAATTTAACCATTGCTTGCGAGCAGATTCAGGTTGGAATCGAGCTTTATAAACAGATTATTCGTGTGTCCTTTAATGTGGTAAACCTGCTCCAATCCATATGTTTGGGCCAGCAGTCCAACACATGGGCACTTACCTTCGCTATTAACAGCAAATGGAGACATTTTATTTAGTTGTAGCCAGATTTGCCACACACAGTGCTTAAATTAATATGTAAATCTTGCTTGCACATCTATAATAGTTTTTTCTTTTTCCAGTTGCAATTTACATTCATCGGTTGTGGTGAATGTCTTCGCCATATACTCCACTTTTCGTCTTTTGGCTTCGATTTCTTCCATTTGCAGTTTTCTTTTCATACATACGCCACATTAACTGCACTTATGGGCATAATTTCTTTAATGGGGAATGGCTTAAGTCTATGTTATACATTTACTTCTTTTCTGAGCACTCGTGGAATAAATTGTTGGCCGGCCGGAGTGGCCGAGCGGTTCTAGGCGCTACAGTCTGAAACCGCGCGACCGCTATGATCGTAGGTTCGAATCCTGGCTCGGGCATGGATGTGTGTGATGTCCCTAGGTTAGTTAGGTTTAAGTAGTTCTGAGTTCTAGGGGACTGATGACCTCAGAAGTTAAGTCCCATAGTGCTCAGAGACATTTGAACCATTTAAATAAATTGTTCGTGGACAGCAGGCCCAATTTAGCGACTTCTGCTTCTGACGGAATTGTGGTGAAGACTGTCCTTGACTTTGAAAAATATGTTTCTCCTGTTTTAATGTTGCAATCCTGTATAATACTTATATTGTCTTTGTTGGTGTCTGTGTTAATAATCTACATGAAATTTACAGGTAGATAATTAAGACAGCATGCAGACAGAATATAATTTATAAACTTTTCTCAGTCTAGAGTGTCTGAAAGGTTTATTTGTACTCAAGTCAATTTCCGAGTATTCTTATAACCCCAGCAGAGTAGACGAACTGAACAGTGTTAAACACAACTCAACAGCTCTTCTGTAATTTATCAGTTAGCTAAACCATATGGATATGATTGGCACAAAGAACAATGGAGCACATTGTAAATGCTCTTTGTTAGAGTTCAGAACACTTAAACAGTTTTGCACAAAGTCAAACTCACGATCTGTTCTGTAGATATATAGCCTCCAGTCTGCTAATACCATGTTCTTTAGCCAAGGAGGACATAAAAGTTCCTCATACTCGCATATCTGGACACTTTATAAAATCTATAAGGTGGTTACCGATTACATTGTTCATGCCGGGGCTTGTGATTTCATATTAAACATCTTTACTTTACAATTAGAGGTCATCCATGTTACGCGGTTTAGTCCAGCTGTCTTACCATCCTCGAGAATCACACTGCTGTTTCCCTGGCAGTCTCCGTCCATAGAGAAGTCGTGGTTTGATATTAAGTAGTCACACTTCTCCATTTTATTAAAAATTCCGGAAAAGTCTTGCATTATGTCCAAATCAGAAAAGTAACAGCCGTATACACGTAGCTGCTGCAATATTCCAGTAGCTCTTCCATTACAACATCCAATTTAGACGTTGCCTAATTCTACTTCATATGCTGTAGCCACAGGATATTTATATTTCCTCGAAATGGTTCCTGGTGCTTCCTTGCCTGTTTGCTCCAGTATTCCTCTTGCTGTTACACTGCCGTTCCTGTGTAGGAGAAAAGGTAACTTCACTTTGTCACAATGTTTTGCTGTGACAAACTTGAAGAATTTACTACATAGATAATAGTAAATGATCCATACAATACCCTCATTAACATTACAGACAGTCCTTCTTTGACTGGTCCTGATAGTCTACTTGATCACAGATTTCGACAACCATTATGTTATTGCAAAACGGTTCTGTAATGGCTGCAAGCACACTTAGATTCTTATTACAAGGGAGCGTGCCGTGTTCAGTGTAATTTATGCTAATCAATGCCTGTAACAAGATTGCCCAAGTTCTCCAGTAATAGCCACAAACCAAAGCGGCAGTCGTTTGGTTTTGCCTTTATTCCTAATAGGTTGAGGGGTGTTTAGCACTTTGGAGGAATCTATGTTGACATTTCAGCTGCCCCAGAAGACTGATCAGTTGGAGCTGTCAGCCCTCCTTTTACACTCTAAAGATCCAAGATGGTGATAAATCCAGTTACATGAACTTCTGGGCATATCTTCTAAATTTTGCTGTACATGCAATCTATGGATTCCAATTACAGCACTTTGCATCTCAGTTTTTCATGGGAGGTCCCATTGTCTGTAGTAGGTTTGGGGGGGGGGGGGGGGGGGTTAGGGATTTGGAAGTCATACAGTATAGGGAGTGGGGGGCCCCCATGAGAAACTGAGCCTGCTGCATCTACTTTTAAAGCATGATTACATTGCTGGTCCGCATGTTGTGCACCTAAATCCAGCGAAATAAGTACAGTTAATGGTAATTTACTTGTGAAAGCAGTAAACTATACACAAATTTCGCAATAATATGCAGTGCACACCCAGGAAGACGAGGAGCATTATAACTGTAGTGTTAGGAAGGAGATAAGATGTAACGTTAAACACACTAAGTGCTCTGGGCTAGAAGATTCGCAAGAAAGAGGGGAACTAATTATTAAAGCCATAGAACAGACATTTCACATGAAAAAATTAGATACATATTGGAATTTGAGAACATACATTCTGTGTACCTGTCAAACTACTGGATGGAGGAAAAATTAGAAGATTCGTATGTAGATTTAAATTACAAGATAAAAATTAAGTTAAAAATTAAGCTGGATGTTATTATACCAGACAAACATAAATAAATGTTTAAATTCTATATGTAATTGTATAAGTATAAATTAATAAACATTTGACGAGAATATTTGCTTGTTGTCTTCGCTAACCTAACAAAAACCTAACAATTTCTCTATTTATGACTATCTATGTACATGTATGTCAGATGTGGATAGTGAATAGTTGGTGGACTCTGAAAAGCAGCTGAAACTAGGTAGCTGAAAGTACAGTAACTCTCGTTTTGTACCTACATGAAGCATACATAGTTTTAAACATTTAGATCAACTGGCACTTGAATTGTAGATATTGGTGAATAGCAGTATTCTGTGAGACTCAGGTTCAGGCTGTGCTGCGGCATAATTGGATGACACTAGGTTTGAAAGGCCGTAAAGACCTCCTGTGGCCTGCAACTGGACAACAGTGGAATAGGCACTCATTGCAGCTTCTCTGCTTACACTACAGCATGGTCTAACAATGCCGAACATCCTGTGGATTATAGTTGCTGCTGTGCATCTGTAACTATTATAGCAAAATAATATTAGTACAATGAAAAATACTTGCTTAATAATAATAATTAGAAATACATTGATGTAATTATACCGAGATCCTCCATCTTAATTCGAGCTCATCACTACTGCTGATAGGGCTTCATGCTGCACAGCAATTGATGATGTGCATGCAATCACATGTTGCAGTCAGCAAGATAAAAAATATTTAATAATTCACCATTTTGTAGAAATCTTTTTCAAAATCATTCCTTGCTTTCATCTTCATTTCTGTATTCACATCTATACAGGTTTTCAATCAGTTGAATTGTTTAAATTTTAAAACTCTTTGTATTTTTGTTATCTTTATTCCTAGAGACAAATACTGTTAAAGATTTCTATAGTTAACTACACAATTATTTTTATCATGCAGTTTAGTCAACAACTTACTTTCATTAGTTACAGTCTCAATTTTATTTTCAGGACCTAATGGTGTATCTCTATGTAAATCATGAGGATTTCCAGGATATTCTAGATCTACTTCAAATACATATCCATTTCCAGAAGTGTCTGACAACTCACTTCTTTGGACTCAAAAAAATTCTGGATCATTCCACTCACATCCATTAATAGTAAATATTGACACATAGCGTAGCCTTACAGATTGATTGCATCTGTAATTGCATGATTGCATCTCATAGTTTGATATCTTTTTTATGTCATAATATTTCATATATTTATTATTTGCCTTCGCATATCATTTAAAACATTGCGCTACGCCGCCTCTTATTCCTTTTTCTACTGTTAGAATCATACATGTAATAATTATTCTCGTTGTCCAGTCATTTTTAGAATTCCATCCCAAGGTAAATTAAGTGCAGTAAAGTACCTAAATGGATCCAAATTGTATGCTTTTATGCAAGTTTTTATCAAAATTTGAGACAAATCAGCCAATAACAAAACATCAGTTTCAAGATACAGATCATGATATTCAAAAGGATTTTTTATATTAAATTTTTCTCAAACTAATTCTGCATGTTTATAATCTTCATCACTTATTTTGCAGTCATTCATTTAACTGTAAAATTCTTCTTTTCATGGAAGCTGTGCCTCTTCTTTCAGTTATATATGTAATCATATGGATGGAGACTTTTTCTGATCGCTGGATTGACTAGATTTTAAGGAAAAGCTTTTTAATGTTGCTCATTTGAGACTTTTTCAAATTTGATGTAAGTTTGTCTTGAATCTAAACAAAACCGATAAACCTCATCTTCAAATTTTCTGTATTCTTGCCAAAAGAATAGACCTTTCTTCAATGATGGCTATCAAATCTATTTCTTTGTTATCATAAATGAGTTCTTTTATGAACAAATGATAACCATCTCCTCAGAGATTATGTGAAAAATCAGTTTAAAATTAGTATGTTTCTTTTGAAGATTAAATTGAATGCACAGTAGAGATAAATATTTTACAGTCAAATGATCATGATGACAAATTTTATTATTTCTTGTATAGTATGTCTACATAATGAGTATATTTAACACTTGTATGTCTCGAGAGTTCTTGAGATGTTAGTGATCTCATTTCTTCAGTTTCAGAATGCAGTTTTCAAATTTCTTTAACCTATTTTCTTGTGCAAATTTTTTATGACATTTTGTTCCTCAATATATGATTGGATAACTGCAGATCTTACTGATGTACTTGATATAATAGAAAAAACTACTTGGTTCATGTTTTTGATATTTCATAGTACATCATTTAATTTCAATTCCATTAGATTTATCTTTTTGTTATTAAGTTTATATCTATCTTTTAATGTTTCCTTACATAAGCCATTATGAAAATCGTACTGTGTTAAACAGGATATTTTTTAATAAATATTTGAATAAGTATTTTTATCACTTTTGAATTTTGTGGAAAATCATTTTTAACAGTGAATTCTCAAAACCTGATAATTTTTAATACTTATACCACATTTTATAACTTGTAATGGATACACTTGATTCTTTCATAAAATGAATAATCATTAATTGATACTTTAATTGTAGCCTCAGTTTCTGGAACACTATCTACCAAAATTTATATGTTTCTGATCAGTATCAAGACCAACATTTCTATATTTTGTGATTCTATCCACATTTTATCTAGAGCAAACAAAGCAAATTTTATAGCGTATAGAACACATTTGGACCATTGTTTGTCATGTAATATAAGTTTTCTTACATTGTATTATTTCTGGCAAGTCGATATAAGATGAAGCTCTTAATAGAAAATCTATTAATTGCTAACTGCAAACCAATAAGTTTGCTTAATACACAACCAGAACCAAGAGCTTGGAAATCAGACATTTTTGGTAAAATTGTTAAATTTTTTATTAACTCTCTGTTTCTGGGGTTATATAGTATTGTGTTTGAAATGTGCATTCTATAATATTTCCACTTGTCCACATTCTGTACTTAAAAAATTTAATAATTTACTTTTTGTCTGCAATGAATTTTTAGATAATATTTGACTATTTTCATAATTTTTGGCTGAGATGAATTCACGAAAAAATTAGTCTCAGTTAAGTTTAGATTATTGCAAATGCAACTAGATAATCTCTAAATGTTCTTTTCATCTCATGATTTCCCAAATACATAGTGAAAAAAGGAAATATTTCTTTCACTGGTTTAGTTTCATTATTTTGAAAAATTGGATCATCATTTCCAATTTTAGAATAAGGTAATTGTTCCAAAGGATGGCTGGTAATGTATGTAATTAGATCAGCTTTATTTAATTTACCATCTTGAGTCAAATAAGTTCTTCTACAATAATCACAAAGTTAAACAATCGTGAATTGCTCCAATTTAGTATGTTATTTAATAGAAATAAAATTTAATAAACTAAAACAAAACTAAATGGAAGAATGATCTTTAATATCGACTTTTTCCAGAGCACATTTGTTACATGTTCTTGAATGTTTGCCTTTACGCAATAGCTGTGAATAGAAACAATCTAAATGTTTATATTCTTGAAAACCAATACATGTTAGTCTTGTGTCATCATATTAAGCGATTTATTTTTTTATTGATAACAATATCTTCAACTGTCGATCACTCCGAATTCGTTAACATATTAATACACAGAACGTTTTTTACACACATGGAAAGAATTTGTTTCCTACTGTACACTCATGTACAAGATTCATCTATCAATTGTCGTACAACCACATTTTGTGTTTCTGTGAAGTAAACTTCATATTCTGGATTGGATGAAGTGTTATGACTGCTTCAGCTGTTGCTTGATAGTATCCACTTAAATAGAAAATAATTAATATGAAAGTTAAACAAATAGTTATTGTGATTTCAGATCATTACCTATCCACACCACTTCTGGTAAGAAATTTATAAAACTTCATTCACCAAAAATAACTGTTCAAACTTCTTAATTTCACATAATAATGCAACTGGTTCAGGTGGCCCGATTGGTAGATATGGCTGTGTTGTTGGTACCATTAATCTCCAAGTACCATATCTCATATGTATCTCTGTTGGATCTTTATTCATATTTGGAAGAAAAGCATGATCTGACACATTACCTTTTCCATCTAGATCCTTTGAACATCAGTGACCAGACATTTCATTCATATGTGTTTGTCTTTTACTTGTAAAGTAAAATATCATGATTGTTGCTATCATGAACAAACTGAATATCAATATCTTTTTGCCATAAACGAAACGCTACCCCTGTTACTTCTAATAATTTTTATTTGTTTCTTTATAACTCCACTTCATATTTTTCTTATTCCATTTATACACAGTAGTTCTGTGGCTATCAAATTTATCTTTTAGCCACATCTAGACCTATTTATAAAATTTTAGCTCTCTTCACTTAGCTCACCATTTATCTCAAGATTATATGTTAATTGAAACAACATTCATTTTTCTTTGAATGCAGCATCACTCACTTGCATTTCTGCAGCTGTTGATAGAGACTCAAACATCCAAAGTCATTCAAATATTTCATTACTTTAGTCCTATTGCTGCTATAATTGTTTTCATGAGCAACAATAGTAGAAGTACCTTCATTTATATATATTCTAAATATTATACTATGAATCTGAATAATATTTTCAATGAAAAAAGTTTTTCTTTTATATGGAGGCATTTCTAGACATCAGAAACAACAAAATTGCATACAATGGAAAGTAAGCATTCATGATAATTGCTCATCAGAATAATCTTTAGTTTACGATTGAAGAAACCAAATTTTAGGGACATAAAGATACTAAACATGGAATTAGAAAAAAATAGATGTGGATGACACTAAAACACTAGAAAATCTATGGAGGAGCTGAGACATCCATAACGCACAATGAAAAAATACCATTTTCATCAATGCAGCAGGTTTTTATTCATTAATTTTAATAACACAAAAAGAGGAAGCTCAATAATTAAGAAAATGGGTTACATATGAAATTTTAACATGAGTTTGTATATATGGAGAATATACAACTAAAAATGAAGTAAAAGAAATGTATCAAGGTCAAATAAATCATTTGGAAAATTAAAAAAAAATTCAGTTATATGGAGTAGTTAACAGTGCTTTGGTAGTACTACAAATTGTGAAGAAAAGTTAAGATTTGCTTATAACTGCAAACTCAATAATTTATACCAAAGAATGAAGAAACTTTGAACATCTATTTCAATAGCACACATAAGAACTATTAGTTAATCATATAATTTGGATAGAGAGAGTATTAAATATTTAATAACATATTGAACAGAACGAATTAACTGATCAGTTAAACATATGGAGCAGTTGCTGCCTTAACACTGGTTCATTATTTCATATCTTGTTATTATTCTTTGTTTGAAAGATTCAGATAAATTTTCACAATCCAAAATGATATCCCAGTCAGCTTCACTTTTAAATTCTATTGTAAAACCTTCATACAATGCTTGATCACTTGTTGTACCCCCTCCCCTCCCCCCAGTTCAATTTTTCTTGAAATTTTCTCACACTATCTTGAGATAAATATTGTATTGCTGACTAGTACTCCAATTTATTCTATCTTGAAATTCCCTATTAGAATCCTCTGATAATTGTCTAATTTGTCTTTAAATTATCTAAAAACGTTATTCAGGCAATTTGTGATTAAATGACATATTTTTCCAGTCTACTTTATCCTTCAATTCTGTCACAAAATCTTCAGATAATTTTCGATTCCTTGATATATATTCCCAATATAATTAATCTTGAAACTGTTTTATGGAATTTTTAGTTGAATTTCACTGAGATATTGTACCCCAATTAATTTTATCTTTTAATTCTCTTTTGAAATTTTCATTTAAGTTTTTATCTGATTTAATAACCCTATTTATTTAGTTGTGAAACTCTCTTATAAAATTAACAGATAAATTTTGTTTAGTTGATATAATATCTCAACTAATTTTATCTTGAAATTCTCTTGTAAAATTTTCAGACAATGTGTAATATCCTAACACAAAATTCCATCCAACTTAATATTATAGATGATCATTTTTTTCATATAATTAACAACTTTATTTTTATATATTTTAGTTTTCGACTACAATATATATAATTACTCAGAACAACAATTTGCAAAACCACATTCAGTTCACGTAATAGGTCGTTATTTTTTTTCAGTCCAGAGTAGTCTTTAATTCCTACACAACAGACCCTTAAAAATATACATCCCAAATCTACATTTATCAATGAATCTGAATTTCATTCTTTAATTGTATCTTCAAAAAAAGAAGCAGCTAGATTTTCAAAAATGGGTAACTAATGAAGTTTTCCACCTATTAGAAAATATGGTGAAACAAACTACAAAAAACTATACAGCAAAATGACAGAAAAATAACAACTAGCTATAGAATTTCAAAATAGACTAAAAATAGAAGAACAAACACAACTACTACAACAACAATTAAAGATAAAGAATGCCTGCAACTAAAAAATCATTTAATATCATACGTAGTTGAAATGAAGATGGGACAGATTATTTACATTGCCACATCTAAACTATACATCAAAAAATTATGTCAGATTTGGTGGTGTTTAATCTAAAAGTCATCTTTCAGGAAGGTTCTCTACATACAGTAGTGGCGGACCCAAAGATGATAAGTTATTTTATGTGTTATTTCAAGAATGTTATGATTATAAGCTTATTGATAGCATAGTTGAGCAATATTTTGGCATGTGTAGAGTATATAGGAGCAAAGAAATGTATCACATTCACTTTAATGCTCTCTCACACATTATCAAACTATTCTGTGAAGATATGAACGATATGAACAAATATGTTGATTTGATAAATCCACTCAGAAGTACAATATTTTCCAGTATTCTAACTGAAGTACCTATGGAGACTGATCCAATTGGTATTGAACAAGAAGTTATAATATAATTCAAATTTGTAAGGAAAACACAAAATAAAACCTGTTGTGTTAGATGATTTACCTAGAGATCAACTATCTCCAATTATTTTTGAAATCTATGAAGAATACTCTAAAAAACTGAATGTAGTTACAAAATCACTACAACTTATTGAATCTAAAGGATATGAAACTAATTCAAAGATGAGGTAAACAATGTCTTAAGAGAAGATAACCCATATTCACAAATAAACTTTAATTACTTGTAGTCTGTCATTTGTAGTCATTATGAATAATACATATTTCTCCTCCATTTAAATCATACAAATAATTCGCATTCTCATCAGTTAATTGAACTATAAATGAAGACATACAGACATCTTCATCATAAAAATAACATACAGATAGAAAATATGAAAGTATAAGTTTCCTCACTCATTGGGAATACATTTACATATAAAAATTTGTTTCTAAAATAATTTTTTCTTTATTCACCCAACTATTGTGTGAATCATAAAACCCCAAACATTTAACATACGCTTGATTCCCTTCCTTCTCAACAAGATACATATCAGGATTTTTTTTAGTTCTTTCTTGTGAAAATTTATTTTCACTTCTTGCCCATTCAGTGGTTTTAGATGTGATCACATTAGACTGAATAACACTTTCAATTTTGAAAATTTCTGTTGCCAAATAGCAGTGTATCCTTCAAGTTCACTAATTCTAACTCTATCTCCTATTTTAAATTTTCGTTTATCATTGGATAGAGAGGCATTTGGCTTATAATTTTTGTGAGTAACTTTTATTGACTTCATTTTTATTCTTGAATGTCTTGTATTTTTGTATTTGTCAACCAATTTTTCAAATAGTTCAGTCCACTTATATATTCCTTGAAGAGCAAATGTCTTCCACATTTTTTCTTTTAGTGCTCTATTAAATCTTTCAACAACAGGTGATTTGATTCAATAAAGGTTGAATAATGGTTGATATTTTTTTATATGTTTTTGAAGATCTTTATTGTTTGATTCCTTACATTTATCTGTATGTAGATTTCTTGGTGCTCTCTCTCTCTAAATATTTTTTCGAAAACATAGCTACACTTTTACCTGATTTGTCCTTGATTGTAATAGACTAAGAACATTTTGAAAAAAATGGCAGTTACAGTCAATAAGTATTTATATTTTTATTTTTTTTGAATTCCTTTTAAGTTTCCAGATTCTATTGTTACTAAGTCAGCTTGCCATAAATCATCTACACCAAATACGACAACACTACTTCTCTTAAAAAATTTTCTCATTGTTTTCCTTTTAATTTTCTTTCTCATTGTTTTATGTAATTCATTAGTAATTTCTTCACGAATATTAACAGTATTTGAAGGCGTGAGTGATTCACTCACTCCATCATTAAACAAATTTACTCTTTAATTTTACATATTGTGCAAAGACCTACAATTTTCTGTCTTCCATTTTTAGCTGATACTCTTTGAGGATGATGCATTTCAGCAAATGTTATACACTTCAGGGACCAGATGTGATCACCCTCCATCTACTGATTAAGATTTTATTAAATCTAATTTATTTCACCAAACACAGGCACTGTCATCACTGTATTTTTTAATCTTACAGTTAGAAGACTTTTTTTTTTGCACTATTTTTATTGGTTGTGTGGCTGGAGTCATTTGATCAAAATTATCGATTTATAAGCCTTTATCTATATTTTTGCCAACAAGGAGACTTTTTTAAGGATAAAAACGTACTGAAAATGACGTACTGTTTCTTCATTTCCTGTCGCAAACGTAAATTCGAAAACTTGTTTATCATATACTTCATCTTTACCTTTTTAATGGATTTTATTTTGTGCATTAAAAATGACATTTTCCCAACAAACAATGTAACAAATGGCACGTTTCACTTCCAGGGACGGCCATTATTATGCAGTATCACATTGAAGAACTATGTGGGAATGCTTGTAATAGGGTTGCTTCAAATGAGAAAGCTACTAGTGCTTTCAAAAGTTTTGGTATATGGCAATAAAACGAAGATTTTTTAATGGAAGCGATTTTGTTCCTACTAATATCATGAAACATTCTGCACTAAAAATGTCTATTGTAACCAGTGAAGAAAATGAAGATAGTCAACTGTCTTTTTCTCCACCAACAATTCTCTCTACACTAAACCAGAAACCAGGACCCTCTAAAGGCATACCTCCCACCATACCAAACTAGGACCTTCCCACCTACCCCCAAGGGACATTCAGCCGTCTCCAAATCTACAGACAACTGGAGAGAAGAGGAAACACAAAAGAGCACTGTCTCAAATATTAATAAGTTCGCCTTTTAAGAAATCTCTGGTAGAGGAAAAGTCATTCAAAAAGAAGGATTGCAAAAGGTAGATCCAGAAGAAGAACCAACTAATGACAACAGCAGAGAAGACTCTAATGGAGAGAAGTACACAGGTCCTTCAGCAGCAGACGAGTTAATGCATGACCAGTGGCATGAACATTGTACTGATTACAGGGCTAAGTTACACATTTTTACATTAGTTGAAGTGCCTAAAAAGCTGTGTTCATTTCAGTAATATGATCATTCCATCGAAAAAGTGTTTGTAATTTGGACAGTGAGATTTATTTAAGTAAGAAAACATTTGCAAATGTGCACTCTTGTATATCATGGTTGTGTAATCTTATATCATAGGTCGTCCAAGAATAGGCATTTGCAGCGCTTTGCACTTATAAATCATTCATATGCTATTTATGCATATACATTAATGTTAATTTTGAAAATTGTGCATTAGATAACAGCTGATAGTCTGTATTAGTTTCATATAAATATCTCTTAAGACTATGGCACAACAAAATAAAATTTAAAAAGTGCATATTAAGAGCACAAACTAAGTTGATACTCGGTGCAGTGGCTGATGGCAGTGACTGTAAATGGAAATGCTTTCACAGTTGCTCCCATCTGCCATCACACTCAATGTCAACTTAGTTTGCATGAGTAGTACTCTTGCCAACCTTTCCCTTATGTTCATGTTTGTATGCATTTGTTTTGTGAACGTATTCCTGTGTATGTCTACACATAGATGTACATCTATATACATAACATCTATGTATGCATATGGATACATTTGTATGTGCATGTGTATATTTGTATGTAATGCAAGTTGCCATGACCACAACAATACACAAATAGTATACTTTTTGGCCACAGGGACACAAGAGTGACGGTCTGCAGCCAGTTTTCATTTGAAGGAGCACATACTATATTTCGTCATGGTGGAGGTGAAATAAACAAGAATACATCTACTTTGTTAGCAATGGATGAAATTTGTTTGTTTTTCGTCTGAAATGTGGACTATAGTATGGAAGTTGTCATCTAAAGGAGTACAGCTACAATTGTATTCACTGCACCACTTAATTTTCATCTTACACCCTCCAAGGTCTCACAAAGCACAGCATCCTTAGAGGCAATCTGATCCTATAAGTCAGTCTTTTCGCTCTTTCAGTGCCACTTTACAACAGCAGTATCATACACTCGACTTGTGTGCTAAGCTGGGACTAGTCTTACCCCGCTGCACACTTCAGCAAGGAAGGAGTCGAGGAACAGAAAGTGGCTGCAGTGCCTCCATCTTCAGATCCGTCATACTCGCGAGACTGCAGTGAGAGCGGAGGAAGCCGGTATAACACTGAATTAACAGCGCCACCTTTGTTTCTAATGAATGCAACCCTCAACGCTATACTAGTACTCTCTGTGTTTCTGATTTCTGGCACCAGTGTCACTTTAGACATAATGTCTAAGGAACTGGTTCAAATGCAGAGTAAAGTTAACAAACCGTAAGGTGAATACTTCGGAAACAATAAAACGATTCATACCAAAATATTTTTATTATTGTTTTGAGTGAACAGCAGACAAGCCAACTTTTTAATTTGCACACACGGTTTGGGTAGGAGTAGGGCGGCGCGTCACTTCTGGTGCGTCTTGTCCCAGGTGTCCTTGGCCTTGTAGCCGGTGACATAGCCCGAGGTGTCGGCGATGTCCTCGCGGCCCTCGATGCCTCGGCCGCGGCCGCTCTCGTCGAAGCGCTGCTTGTGGCTGCCCGTGTACTTGGACGTGTCCGTCAGCCGCTCCGTCGCCGCCGCCGCCACGCCTGTCTTCAGCGCTTGCTGCAACACACACATCCTGCACGCTAACAGTTTCTTTTTCCCTTTATTGTACTTTCACTGAGCTGGTAGAAATGCAAGCTGCTGCTACCCATGCTTAGGCAATTACGAGGGGCATTCAATAAGCAAGCCGGCCGGTGTGGCCGAGCGGTTCTAGGCGCTACAGTCTGGAACCGCGCGACCGCTACGGTCGCAGGTTCGAATCCTGCCTCGGGCATGGATGTGTGTGATGTCCTTAGGTTAGTTAGGTTTAAGTAGTTCTAAGTTCTAGGGGGCTGATGACCTCAGCAGTTAAGTCCCATAGTGCTCAGAGCCATTTGAACCATTTTTTCAATAAGTAATGCAACACCTTTTTTCTGATAGCACGTTGGTTTTATTCTGGATTCCAATACACCATATTACTCCCCACTCTTTTCGCTACAAAACCCTATTTTTCAACATAATCTCCATTCAATACCACGGCCTTACCCCATCTTACAGGGAGAGACTGTGTGCCTGTATGGTACCTCTCTACTAGATGACGTCGGAGATATCGTACTAAACTCCCCATCATCCACCTACAGCCTCTCGCAGAGTACATCTTTCACTGGGCCAAACAGATGGATGTCGGAAGGTGCGAGATTCAGGCTGCAGGGCGGATGAAGAACAACAGTCCAGTGAAGTTTTCTGAGCTCGTCTGGGGTCTGTAGAGTGGTAATAGGCCTTGCCTTGTCACAGAGAAGGAGAGTTTGTTTGCGTTTTTGTGGCAATGAATACGCTCGATACACTACAGAGTCGATCGTTGCACCATGAGGGAGGACGTCAAACAGAATAGCTCCTTCAGTGTCCTAGAAGACCGTCGCAATGACTTTAACAACAGAGGATATGGCTTTGAATTTTTTTCTTCAGAAGAGAGATCGTGTGGCGCCACTCCACGGATTGCAGTTTTGTTTCTGGTTCGAAGTGATTAAGCCATGTTTCATCGCCTATGACAATGTTCGACAAAAATTTGCCACGATCAGCCTCGTAACACCGAAGTAATTTGGTACAGATGTTCCTTCATTGCTTTTTATGGTGTTCTATTAGACGGCGAGGAACCCAAGGGGTTGACACATTTGACTACCCCAACTGGTGGACGAGTGTGTCAGCACTACCCACAGTGACAGCGAGGAATCTGACTGATCCATCGATCACCTCCAGTGACATGCTTCTATTCACTGCAAGGTCTCCGTAGACATTTTTAGGAGCCTATGAATATCTGTGAGGCTCTGATTTTCCACCAAACGAAACTCAGTGATAGCACTGTGCTTGGAACACAGCTCGGTTGCAGACGCCACTTTAAATGCTACGTATAGTACCGCCACCAACTGTAACTTCATGAAACTATAGGAGCTGAAACAGGAATATTGGACGATGTTCCACAACAGATTCTGCATTTTTTTCAGCAGAAAAAAATTTATTGCATTACTTATTGATAGTCCCTCATATACACTCCTGGAAATTGAAATAAGAACACCGTGAATTCATTGTCCCAGGAAGGGGAAACTTTATTGACACATTCCTGGGGTCAGATACATCACATGATCACACTGACAGAACCACAGGCACATAGACACAGGCAACAGAGCATGCACAATGTCGGCACTAGTACAGTGTATATCCACCTTTCGCAGCAATGCAGGCTGCTATTCTCCCATGGAGACGATCGTAGAGATGCTGGATGTAGTCCTGTGGAACGGCTTGCCATGCCATTTCCACCTGGCGCCTCAGCTGGACCAGCGTTCGTGCTGGACGTGCAGACCGCGTGAGACGACGCTTCATCCAGTCCCAAACATGCTCAATGGGGGACAGATCCGGAGATCTTGCTGGCCAGGGTAGTTGACTTACACCATCTAGAGCACGTTGGGTGGCACGGGATACATGCGGACGTGCATTGTCCTGTTGGAACAGCAAGCTCCCTTGCCGGTCTAGGAATGGTAGAACGATGGGTTCGATGACGGTTTGGATGTACCGTGCACTATTCAGTGTCCCCTCGACGATCACCAGTGGTGTACGGCCAGTGTAGGAGATCGCTCCCCACACCATGATGCCGGGTGTTGGCCCTGTGTGCCTCGGTCGTGTGCAGTCCTGATTGTGGCGCTCACCTGCACGGCGCCAAACACGCATACGACCATCATTGGCACCAAGGCAGAAGCGACTCTCATCGCTGAAGACGACACATCTCCATTCGTCCCTCCATTCACGCCTGTCGCGACACCACTGGAGGCGGGCTGCACGATGTTGGGGCGTGAGCGGAAGACGGCCTAACGGTGTGCGGGACCGTAGCCCAGCTTCATGGAGACGGTTGCGAATGGTCCTCGCCGATACCCCAGGAGCAACAGTGTCCCTAATTTGCTGGGAAGTGGCGGTGCGGTCCCCTACGGCACTGTGTAGGATCCTACGGTCTTGGCGTGCATCCGTGCGTCGCTGCGGTCCGGTCCCAGGTCGACGGGCACGTGCACCTTCCGCCGACCACTGGCGACAACATCGATGTACTGTGCAGACCTCACGCCCCACGTGTTGAGCAATTCGGCGGTACGTCCACCCGGCCTCCCGCATGCCCACTATACGCCCTCGCTCAAAGTACGTCAACTGCACATACGGTTCACGTCCACGCTGTCGCGGCATGCTACCAGTGTTAAAGACTGCGATGGAGCTCCGTATGCCACGGCAAACTGGCTGACACTGACGGCGGCGGTGCACAAATGCTGCGCAGCTAGCGCCATTCGACGGCCAACACCGCGGTTCCTGGTGTGTCCGCTGTGCCGTGCGTGTGATCATTGCTTGTACAGCCCTCTCGCAGTGTCCGGAGCAAGTATGGTGGGTCTGACACACCGGTGTCAATGTGTTCTTTTTTCCATTTCCAGGAGTGTATTAGTACAGTTATACCCGCTGGCGATTAAAATTACAACATAAGTAAGGAGAGCGAATATCGAAATTTCATTTATCGTGCTTATACAGTAATACAGTACAGTATACTCCTTTCAGCCTAAGAGTTGCGCAGAGAAACTACCTTAATATTTTCGCTTTGTGCCTACTGAAATGCTCCTTTCTCACTGTATCCATAGTGACATGATCGATCCGTGCAGTTGTCTTGCGGCAAAGCAGGAACTATGAGCTATAAGCAGATGTCGCCCTACTTCAAACAAATAAAACTCAAGATAAAATTCACTGGTTTTTTGTAGTAATCGTGCTTTTGTAATGAAGGAAAGACTTTTTCTATTTTATATGATCAGCAGTATTGACAGTTTCTAAATGTTAGATAATATTAAGTATACAAAAAGTTTTACTAAGGAACGCTTACATTTATGTCAGTGGTTTCAATCGAACCGACTGTGCCACCTCCTTTAGTGTGCTGATGACGCCGCTTTCCTCGCCCTCTGCCCTATACTCCCATAACGACCTCTCCAAATCCACTTCAATCAGTTTACCTCCTGATGTCACCAATGGCTCCCTAAAATCAACACCTCCAAAACGCAGCCAATAATTGTATGACGAACCACCCGCACCTTCTGCCTCCATGTACAACCGTCCTATCCAGTTAACTAACACACTAAAATATCTTGTACAACCCTCAAACGGCAACTAACCTGGAAACCCAACCTAATAGCCATCCAACAGAAAGCCCACAGTAGACTAAACCTACTAACAGGCTGAACTTGCAGATTGTACACCACTCCACAGTTTTCCACATCTGCAAAATCCTGATCCGACTCAACCTCTGCTAATGCAGATCTTGCATGGATATCTACCTCACCAAAGTTCTACAAGTTCCTTCAGAGCCTCAAATGGCTCTGAGCACTATGGGACTTAACATCTATGGTCATCAGTCCCCTAGAACTTAGAACTACTTAAACCTAACTAACCTAAGGACATCACACAACACCCAGTCATCATGAGGCAGAGAAAATCCCTGACCCTGCCGGGAATCGAACCTGGGAACCCAGGCCGCCAGAGCCTCAAGCCCTATCCACTCTGCCTCGCTTTCTGCATCCGTTTACCATCCCCCACATGTACCTTGTACCATCTAAAAAATTTCCAGCCCTCCTCACTCACATTGAACACTTCGGGCACAACTCCTATACTATCTGTAAACTAGATTCCAATAATTCACAGCCTTGCCTCTCATGACCAACCTCGGTATGCTGCCATGCCTTCACACACACATCCCTTCGTCCCTACATCTACATACACTCCGCATCCTATCACAATGCAACACCAACTCCCTCTCCAACACAAGGAGATCCACCTCGATATTTATCCTGCCTACCAACTTTAACCATTCCCCACCTATCTGACATCACAACAGGGCTTCCCTCTCCTTTCTCCTCTCCACCTACCCTTGTCCCTTTCTTCTTGTACCAACTACCATTCCCACGCAACAAGACTCCTCCTTACCCACCATCCTTCCCACCATCTGTGTTCCCACTATCTGCTTCACCTTCTACCTACCATCTGCATAGTTTCCCTACTTGACACATCTCCAGCTCTTTACCTGCACCCTGCAATCTCTATGGATCATATTCTCTCCTCTTACAACACAACTCACCCAGTGCAAGTCCTTCAGTTATTAAGTGAAAGTGCAGTGCTCCAGTGCTTTTTTCACAAAAGAATAACATCTCATGACAATTGTGTTTTTTAAATCTCTGTACAATGTCCTGTCCGATTGATTAACCGAGCGAGATGGCGCAGTGGTTAGACACTGGACTCGCATTCGGGAGGACGACGGTTCAATCCCGCGTCCGGCCATCCTGATTTAGGTTTTCCGTGATTTCCCTAAATTGCTCCAGGCAAATGCCGGGATGGTTCCTTTCAAAGGGCACGGCCGACTTCCTTCCCCGTCCTTCCCTAATCCGATGAGACCGATGACCTCGCTGTCTGGTCTCCTTCCACAAACCAACCAACCAACCAACCAACCGATTGATTGACTAACTGACTCATCTTTGCCAAGCCCAAACCGCTAAGTATAGAAACTTGAAATTTCGAGATGATGTGGATCTTATACTGTAGGCGCCGTTTAAGAAGGGATTTTACGAAATTCCAACCCTAAGGGGATGAAATAGGGGATGAAGGGCTTTTTGCAAAATATTGCTATTAAGACTACTTTCAAGCTAGATCTACGAAAATGTGCATTGGGTTTCTCAGGCAGAAATAAAAGAAAACATGTGTCAGCATTTTTATTCCAATGTGGGTGAAATAGTGGATGAAAGTTTTTTTTAAGTATGTCATTATTATAGAACTACTAAAGTACTTTTACAGCTACATATATGAACACTGGTATTTGATTTCTCGGTTACAAATAAAAATAAGTTTTTTAGTGTTTTTGGAAATTGAACCCTTAAGGGGGTGAAATAGAGGATGAGATTTTTTATGAAAATATTTTGTTATGAAAGCATTTTTAAAGCTAAATCTATGAAAATTTAAATTTGGCTTCTCAGTTAGAAATAAAAAAATTATTTCATTGTTTTCTGAAATTCAACCCCTATGGGGGTGAAATGGGAGATGAAAGTTTTTATGGAAATATTTTACTGTGCAAGCATTTTTAAGCTAAATCTACGAAATTTTGTATTTCTAACGGGGTAAAATAGGGGGTGAACCGTTTTATGAAAATATTTCTAAAGCTAGATCTTAGAAAATTAGTGTTTGGTTTCTCGGTTCGCAATGAAAGAATACACATTTCACTGTTTTTGGAAATTCAACCCCTAAGGGGGTCAAATAGGGTCAGACTGATGCACTTACTCATCACTGCCCACCCAAAGCCGCTGAAGATAGAAACTTGAAGTTACGAAAGGGAGTGGATCTTATACTGTACGATCGCTTCAGAAGGAATTGTCCGAAATTCCACTCCTAAGGGGGTGAAAGTATGTCGGTATTAAGGGAATTTTAAAGTTAGTGCTTTGAAAACTGGTGTTTGGTTTCTCAGTCAGAAAATAAAAAATACATGTTTCAGGATTTATGGAAATACAACCACTAAGAGGGTAAAATAGTGGGTGAGAGATTTTTGAAAATAAATAATTACTATAGGCTACTAAAGGATTTTTAATGTTTACATCTACGACTAACTTCACAGTTAGAAATAAAAAAAATACTTGTTTCAGTGTTTCTGGGAATTCAACCCCTAAGGGATCGCAATAGGGGATGAAATTATTTGATTAGATTAAAAAAAATTTTAAAGCTAAATTTGGTTAGATATACAGAAATATTTGTTAGTGGATGAAAGTTGCTACGGAAATATCTTCACAAGCACGCAAAAGGCATGATTACCAAAAACTTTAGACTCCAGCTACCAGAATCGCTTTTTGCTCAGAAGTAAATTCGGAAAAGATCATGCTTATATGGCCTTAATTAGCGCGAAAAGCTTAGAAGGTGTTGCAATTTGTGAAAAACATAGAAGTTCGATTGAATACAAACAAAAATTCTCTGCAGGCCATACAGTCTACATGAGTGAAGCAGCATTCATTTAGCTGGCTATATATATTTTTTGTCCTTTTATCTGTCCATCATTCATCTTTTTAATTTTAAAAGTAAACAGTTCCCAAATTTTTGTATAGTCTTTGTTATATCTTTATGAATACTCTTGGATGAAGAGCGGAGTATTGTATTGCTGACAGCCCACCCCCCTGGCCGCATAGGACTTGAGGGAGGAAATAACATAAAGAAAAAGAAGACGCACCATGTTGCGAATCTTTTTTATTTCTGAGATTAAGTATGTTGTGAATATTTGAAAACATAACACATTACTGAATAACTTTATAAATCGGTGAAATTATTGTGAAATACTCATAGATATATGTCATTTTAAAATTATTGTGATATTTACTCGATGAAGTCAGTAAATGAAAAGGATAGATGGAAGCATAACTACTGTACAATCAACTGCCCAAAAATTGTCAAGGACTACAATAAAAATATGGAATTCGTTGGCTAAGCAGTAATACTGGGTGATCAAAAAGTCAGTATAAATTTGAAAACTTAATAAACCACGGAATAATGTAGATAGAGAGGTTAAAAATTGATACACATGCTTGGAATGACATGGTGTTTTATTAGAACCAAAAGAAAAAAAAAACGAAGTTCACAAAGTGTCGGACAGATGGCGCTGGACAGCAAAACGTCAGTGACTGCGCATGACAATCGTGTATAAAAGGAGCTGTAATGAGAGAGAGAATTCCTCCTCAATGAAACCTTTCTTCAGTCCACCACACCATACACACCTCGCCCTACCTCCTTCACCACTCTGACAATCGCTTCCCGATAGCGCGTGGCGGAGTTGCCATTCGTCACCACCGCCAGATCCCAGTTCAGCTCCAACTTCTCCTTCCCGACCCCACCGAACACCTGATCCTTAGTCTCTTCTTCCCTGGCGTTAACATCATCTGCGCCGCCATCTATGTCTGCCCTAATGCCCCTATTCCTTTTGACTTCCTCTCCCACATTGACCATACCTTCCCCTCCTAAGTGATCGCCGCCGACCTCAACATCCATAATCGTTCTGCCACGCAGTTACGGTGGTGGCATCGGTTCCTCTCCTCCCTCCAAGGCGACCTCGTCCCCATTCCCCAGCACACCCACCCCGAATCCAACTCCACTCCTGATGTCGTCCTCTCCTCCCCTAACCTCCTTGGCCGCATAACAGTGGATGTCCTGGACCCCGTTGGTAGTGACCATTTCCCTGTCCCCCTCACAGTTTCAGACGGTCATCGCCCCTGCCCCGACCCCCGTCATGACCCTACCCCGAAGTACGTCCATGATTATTCCCATGCTGACTGGAATGCCTACCGGGATACCCTACCCACCCAGGTTGATGGCCACCCCTTCACCTACCGCCACCCTGATGATATTAACCATGCTGCCTCCTTTCTCCAGCAGACCCTGTCTGTGGCCGTGGAGGCCCACGTCCCTTCTGTCGCCATCCACCTTCACCGTCCTACCTTACACCCACAGGCCGTCCTCCTCGTCCGTGAATCCCGCCGTCTCTGCCGTGCCTTCTACCACACGTGTGACCCGGACACACTACGATGCCACCGGAAACTCCAGAGACACATCCGTAACTTGCTTGCGGCTAAGAAATGCCAGGACTGGCGACAGACATGCACCCGTTTCAATGCTACCCCTCCTATAAACTCGTCCAATTACTAGTCAGCCTTCCACCGCCTTACCAGATCTAAGCCCCCCCCCCCCTACTATCCTCTCCTTCATGATAACTAACCCTTCCATGACAACCTTAGTAAGGCCAATCACTTTGCCTCCTACCTGTCCGATGTTTTTACCTTCCCCGGCGATCTCCAGTTCGATTACTCCCTCTTCCCGGATGTCCGCGATTGAACTGACACCTCTGTCCCTCCCCTCGCACCTGGTTTCCAGTACTTGGACAACATTGCACACACTGAACTCAATGCCCCTATCACTACACAGTATCTCATCGCTACACTCCACACGAAACGCAACACCGCTCCTGGTCACGATCGTGTCACCTATCACCACCTTCGTGAAGCTCCTGCCTCTTTCGTCTCCACCCTGACCAGGCTCTACAATGTAGTCCTGTCCACCAGCTACTACCTCGACCTGTGGAAAACCTCCCGTATCCTGATATTTCTTAAACCCGGTAAACCGCCATCCACTGTCTCCTTCTACTATCCCATCAGCCTTACCTCGGTCTTCAGCAAGGTCCTGGAATCCATCCTCACCCGACGCATCCACCAGCATCTCCACCAGCACTGGCTCCTTCCCGTTACCCTTTGTGGCTTTCTGCCGTCCTTCTCTCGATGACCTTCTCCTTAACCTCACTCATCTCCTCTCCGAACAGCTTAATTCCCGCTGCTCCACTATCTTCCTCTCCCTTGACCTTGAACGAGCCTATGACCGCATGTGGCATTCCGGTCTCCTCTTCAAGCTCCAAACCTTCGCCCTTCCTATTAACTACGTCCGTCTGATCGGCTCCTTTCTTTCCCAACGTCCTTCCTACGTCACCATCCACAACACGGATTCCTACACCTTTTTCCCCTCTGCTGCTGTGCCCCAAGGTTCCGTCCTCTCCCCTCTTCTGTACCTTTTGTATATGGCGGACATGCCGCCGCCTTCACCCCCCATCCACCCTCTCCAGTACGCCGATGATACCGCCTTCCTTGCCCTTACCCCCACCCTGCAGCGCTCCCAACACCTTCTCCAATCCCATCTTGACTGGTTCACCGCTTGGTGCAACCAGTGATTGCTTAAGGTCAATCCTTCCAAAACCCAGGCGATCATTGTAAGCAAAACCACTCCTTCCTTCTGCCTCCTCGATTTCTACATCACCATCTATGGCCGTCCTATCGCCCTCACCCCCACCCTAAAGTACCTTGGTGTCACCCTTGACCATCGTCTCTCCTGGACCCCCCCACCTCCGGACGATCCAAGCCAAGGCACGCTCCCGACTCTGTCTCCTCAAGCTCCTTTCCGGCCGTACTTGGAGTCTGGACCCCTCCACCATCCTCCATACCTATAATTCCCTCATTCGCCCTGTCCTTTGCTACGCCCACCCTGCCTAGATCTCCGCTCCCCCTACCTTTTACAAATCCCTTCAGATCCTAGAACGCCATGCTCTTTGCCTCGCCTATCGCATCTGTCTTCCCTCCCCCACGCGGATCCTGTACAATCTTATTCCCTTCCCCCACCTCCTCCTTTTCCTCGAACGGATACGGATACTCTACACCTCCCGTAAACTCGATCCTCCTCACCCGTTGGTCTCTCCCATCCTCTCCCACCCACGTCTGCTGCCGCACCTTTATTTCCACGTCCCACCTGCTCTCCATCTCCACTCTCCATACCCTCTCCCAAGGTACCTTCAGCCAGCTCCCCCTCCATGATGGTGCCCTCCTCCCCTCCATCTATCCCTCCTACCAACTTTGATCCTCCCTCCCTGTGTTTGTTGCTATGGGCACCCTCTCTCCCTCTTCCCTCACTCCTCCTTTTCTCCCCACTCCTCCCCCGGGCTTCCCCTACCCCCATACCTCCATTCCTCCTCCCATCTCCTCTGCCATTGGCATCTTTGCTCTCCCCTCTCACTCCCCCTTCTTCCCCTCTTGGCAGGTCCCCGGACTCACACACGCTATGTGGACATTCGCGCGCCGGAGATCATCGCCACCAGTTTCTCGTGTGTGTGCCATCGTGTTTGTGTTTAGTGTTCGCCGTCACGCTCCTCCGTTCACCGGTACCGTCGAAGTCGTCAGTGTTTGTGCGTCGTGCCGACAGTTTTTAGTGTGGTTTTCGTCGAGTGTGAACGGCTTCGTATTTTTTTATTCTGTGTCTAATGTTTTTGCCCACCATTCTGTTCAGTCTATGTGTCTTAATATTTTTCATTGTCAATCCTGAGGCTGAAGAGCGGCGTAGGATGCTGCTGCAAGCCCGCCTGGTGTACAGGTGTTTAAAATAACAATAAAGGGAAAAAAAGAGAGAGAATCAGATGTGCCAGCAGTCGCGGCATGTTGACGTTACCTGAAAAGGCGCTTTTAGTGAAGCTGTATTATCAGAATGGGGAATGTGCTAGTTCAGCGTTACGATCTTATCGCCATAGGAAGGGGATTCCAACGGGTAAAGGTCCGTTGACAAATGCAGCTGTGGCGAGAATGATTTCGATGTTCGAAGCCACGGGTTGTTTAGACGATAGACCCCGTAGTGGCCGACCGAGCACAAGGTGTAATGATGCTGAGACAGTTCAGGAAGAAATGGAGACTGTAGCAGTTTCGTCTATGCACGGGGAAGTCAGCGCTCGTGCAGTCGCACGTCGCACCGGCATTCCACACACTACTGTTTGGTTGGCACTGAGGCCTACCCTCCGATGCTATCCGTACAAAATCCATCGGCATCATGAACTGTTACCTGGTGATTTAGTGAAGCGGAGGGCATTTGCGGTGTGGGCGTTTCAAAAGATGGCGGAAAATGACGATTGGTTGAGTAACGTGTTGTGGATCGACGAAGCTCGTTTCACGCTCCGAGGGTCTGTCAACGCCCACAACTGCAGAATTAGGGCTACCGAAAATCCTAAAACTGGAAACTCCATTGCACGACGAGAAAGTCAAGGTATGGGTTGGATTTACCACATCTACCATTATCGGGCCTTTTTTCTTCGAGGAAATGAGTGATTCTGGTTTTGTAACTGCTACCGTGACGGGTGAGGGGTACGCCGATATGTTACAGAATCGCATCATCCCCAGCCTGGCTGATGAACACCTGCTGGAACGTACGATGTTTATGCAGGATGGCGCTCCACCCCATATTGCTAGACGCGTGAAGGATCTCTTGCGCGCGTCGTTTAGTGATGATCGTGTGCTCAGCCGCCAGTTTCGTCATGCTTGGCCTCCCAGGTCCCCAGACCTCAGTCCGCGCGATTATTGGCTTTGGGGTTACTTGCAGTGGCAAGTGTATCGTGATCGACCTACATCTCTAGCGATGCTGAAAGACAACATCCGACGCCAATACCTCGCCATAACTCCGGACATGCTTTACAGTGCTGTTCACAACATTATCCCTCGACTACAGCTATTGTTGAGCATTTCCTGTAAAGAACATCATCTTTGCTTTGTCTTACTTTGTTATGCTAATTATTGCTATTCTGATCAGATGGAGCGCCATGTGTCGGACATTTTGTGAATTTTTGTATTTTTTTTCCTTCTAATAAAACCCCATGTCATTCCAAGCATGTGTGTCAATTTGTACATCTCTATCTACATTATTCCGTGATTTATTCAGTTTTCAAATGTATACTGACTTTTTGATCACCTGGTATTTTGGCAACATATGCCACTGACCGCCAAAGCAAGAAATGGTGACGCAGAATATTCTACCCTCCTTTGAGTAGATGGAACTCAGATAGCCCAAGAAATCACTTGAAGCCCTATCTTTCAAAGGCAGTGCATATGATACTGATAAAACAACACACGTGCCTGGGAAGAGCGCTTCTAAACGTTGTGCCTACTGCAGCAGCAAACAAAATCCTAAACGAATCAGAAGGACGTATTCCATGTGCAAAGTTCGATTTTTATGACGAAGGTGACCGAATGCTTTCAGCTCCATCATAAATAGTGAAGCACTGAAAGGACTTTTTTTTACATGTTTGAAATGGAGGGTCGTCATAAAATTATATATTATGGAATCCGTTTTTGTGATTGTGGTCTCAATTCTGTTTATATTGCAATAATACTTTTGTTTGTCACATGGCTCATGTAATTAAAAATGTTCATTTGTCATTAAGAAAAGGTGACAATTTTTACGTACAGGTCTAATGAAGTTGGTATTGCTACAGTTGTTTCACACTGAAGCAGTCAGTTTGTGCCCTAACGACACATAAAAATAAAAACAAATATTTTACTGCATTTCACCTGATTTAATTATATCGTGGCTCAAAGGGATACTACAAAGAATACGCCGGCCGCGGTGGCCTCGCGGTTCTAGGCGCTCAGTCCAGAACCGCGAGACTGTTACGGTCGCCGGTTCGAATCCTGCCTCGGGCATGTATGTGTGTGATGTCCTTAGGTTAGATAGGTTTAAGTAGTTCTAAGTTCTAGGGGACTGATGACCACAGATGTTAAGTCCCATAGTGCTCAGAGCCATTTGAACCATTTGAACAAAGAATACGTGCTTTTATTTGTAGGTGACATGGGAGCATACAGGATGAGGAATTTAGTACTCAGAGCTGCCACCTCTTGGGGCAATAATGAGTCAGCCCAGCTGGCCATTACTGCGAAGTGTAGAACACATAGCGATTTTAGAGAAACGTAAATACGCAAGAGAAGTTCAAGAAGAAACAATCATAATTTTATCAGATTCACACTCAGCATTATCTAGTAAAGTGTCTTTCATTAAGGTATGATAAGAGAAGAACCGTTACCAGCAACGGTGACGCTACGGATCCACGTTACGCGAATTTCTGTGACAAGAACTTGAGGCCATAGATATTGGAAACATGTGATTCCAGCAGAATGGCGCTATGTGCTACTCAGCTGATGCTAAACTCGAGTTTTTGAGGGAGAAGTTTGGCGACAGGATCACTTGGAGACGTGAATCCGTGAAATGGCGCCACAGGAGTGTGATTTTTTCCTTTGGGGCAACATCAAATCCCGGATCTATGCTGACAAGCTACAAACTTTGGACCGTTTGGAGGAGAACATTCCTCAGGGTATCACTGACATAAAGTCACTGATGTTGGACAGAGTGATTGAGACGTGTTCGTCAGTATGTTCAAAGCCGTAGTGGATATTTGCCCAAAACATAAATACATGTCAAAGCTTCAAAATAAAGCACAAGTTACTTTGATACAATGAGGGTTTTCTTTTTCAAATTTTAAAAAGTATCACTCTTAATTAACAGCATTTATACCCCATCATGAGGGCAGTTCAGGAACTTTCCCTCGTAATTAAGACGACCATCATGTTTTGGGTGAAGGCGCGCAGCGGAATACAGGGAAATGAAAAAGTAGATACTCGGGCCAAGGAAGCTGTGTACGTTGGATCAGTGAAATATAAGAAAGTGCCACCTGACGATCTTCTTCATACCACAGGCACTGTAATTAGGGTCTATGGAACGAAAACCTCCAACAGTCCGACGAAATTAAAGGGAGACACTATGCCAAAGTGGTACCTAATCTCTCATCGCGTCAGTGGTACCAAAGTTGCGGATGCAGTAGAAACCCCATAGTGGCAGTTGCACGACTTCGATTCAGTCATAGGAGATTTGTACAGTGGTACGAAGGGGTGCCATGAAAAATATACCAAAACACATAACTGGAGTGAATGAGGGGGTAGGGGTGTGTTTGAAGGTCACTTCTGTACGTTTTTCTGGAATAACTTTAAAACAGCCGCCTCTAGCTAAAATGTATCCCAGTGAAAAATTAACCTAAATTAAATTTCCTGCAGAAAATGTCCTATTCATTTCTTCTCTAGGACTGATACTGCCGCGTACTAAATAGATAATGAATGCTCTAGCACTCCTGTCAATTGTTGTTCAAAACAGCTGTTTTCGTAACAAAATCGCGAAAGGCTTTTTCTCTCGTCCATGTATGCTTCTTAGGGTGCTGAATCCGAATTTCATGAATGCTGCCTTTTAGGAGGTCGGATTCATGATAAAAAACCCAAAAACCTCAAAATCACCGCACTTTTTCCACTTCATAACTGGGTTCGTACGGCAACCAGTACGTGCGATACGAAAAACCAGCAGTCTTGGTTACGTTGTTAATACTGCAGCCAAGACTTCTTGCTCCTTCATAGCACTTTTTTCATTTTTCCCGTTTTTTTATATCTAAAACTGCGCGTTTTTTTGGAGATGACCATTCGGCACAAAATTAAAGTATATAAATTTTCCTACAAGATTCACTAGCCAGATTTGATTTTCTGACAGACGATATCGGCGCTAGAGTGCGCTGAGAAGCAGCGAGTTTTTTGGCAATTCTGCGAAAACGTCAGAAACGGCCACTTCCTCCTCCAACAACTCGAAAAATATACATGTTATCAGCAAAAGCATCTACACCACGTGAAAGAACATTAAATTTCCCGCAAGAGACGTTTGTAACATTAAATTTTAAATTTTTTCGTAGGGGGGAAGGAGCAAAGTGAAAATTACGAAAAAATCTTCTGCGCCCTACAGTCAGACGAACTCGTCCATCTTTCATCGTCGATATACTTTCGGTGTATTGCGCTTAAAGGAGTTTGTTTTGATTGAATCGATGGGAAAACATGTTTGATGAAACAGTAACAAATTTGCTACATATTGAGAACATGAGACTGAATAGAAATCTGTATGTAGTACATGTGTTATGAAATGAGTGAATGTCGAGCACAGGATTGGGTCGTTACTTCGAGTAGGTTCTCTATGTGAAGAAGAAAGAAGACATTTGGTGACAGAATGTGAATTCAAAAGACAGTTGGCCGCGCGGGGTAGCCGCGTTGTCTCAGTCGCCTTGTCACGATTCGTGCGGCTCCCCCCGTCGGAGTCCTCCATCGGGCATGGCTGTGTGTGTTGTCCATAGCGTAAGTCAGTTTAAGTTAGATTAAGTAGTGTGTAGGCTTAGGGACCAATGACCGCAGCGGTTTGGTCCAATAAGATCTTACCACAAATTTCCAGTTTCCAAAAGACAGTTTAGTTATATCAAATGGTTCAAATGGTTCTAAGCACTTAACATCTGAGGTTATCAGTTCCCTAGACTTACAACTACTTAAAACTAACTAACCTAAGGACATCACACATACCGTTGCCCGAGGCAGGATTCGAACCTGCGCGGTTCAGGACTGAAGCGCCTAGAACCGCCGGCTTAGTTATATCGTGAACTATGTAAGTATGAAGAAATTCCTGTACTGATGCCATCTGCACATTTTATTCACTCGTGTCCGTTTGGCTGTTGGTACTAGAAGGTCCAGGTGAGGGGTCTCGCGTACTGAAAGGTCCAGGCAAAGGGCCAGGGGCAGGAAAATGTCCAGGTTGAAAAGTGAGCTGTTGTTCTTCAACTGAAAAAATTGTAATTGAATGATTAATGCTACGATATATAAAAGTGATTGTCTCCAATTAAGCACGTGTGGGATATGATGGGGAGGGAAGTAGCTCCTGTGAGTCGTCAGCCAGCAACTATTACAAAACGACGTGAACCGGCCGAGCAGGCGTGGCATGACGTGACAGTAGTCGCCATCTGTACTGTTGACCTGATGCCGGAGTCGGCGCGTCCATTGCTGCCGGTGGAGGTTAAACCACGTACTGATACCGGTGTTTCAGCGTGCTTTAATACCTGGTACCTCAGAACTGCTTGTGCTATTTATCTGTAAATGTAATCATTTTATGTACTCCATATGCATTGTTGCAACTGTAGATCTTGAGTGAATTGGAAACCTTTAAAGGGTGTACCAATTTTTTCCGACAGTGTATTTTGCAGCATTACGCATCCTCATCAATCAGTCTTTATCTATCATAACATTAATTATTCAATTTCAGTTTTTTCAACCGAAGAACAACAATTCGTTGCACAGCCTGGATATTCCGTAGTCCCTGAACCTTTAACTGGAACTTCAAATGGACTTTCTAGTGCCCAAGAAACATTGCCTGGACCACCGACCTGCAAATGGAGACGAGTAAATAAAATGTGCACCCGACATCAGTACAAGAATTTATTCATACTTAGATAGTTCACAATAACACTTATCTGTCTTTTGAATTGACATTCTATCACTAAATGCGTTCTTTCTTTTCCAGACTGAGAACCTATTCAAATTGATGGCCCAATCCTGTGCTGACATTCTCTCATTTCGTGACACATGTTCATTACTACACATAGATTTCATATTCACCTGTCTATTCACGCTCCTGTGCGCAATAAGCAGTGAATATAATTTGTTAACGTATCATCAAACAAGTTTTCCCATCGCTTCAGTCGAAACAACATCTTTTAAGTGTAATACACCGAAAGTATATCGATGATGAGCGATAGAGAGGTGGGACGGTACGTTTGGCAGTAGGTGCAGAAGATATTTTTCGTAATTCTCACTTTGCTCCCCCCTCCCCTACGAGAAATTTTAATGTTACAGACGCCTCTTGCGGGAAATCTTACGTATTTTCACGTGGTGCAGGTGCTTTGGCTGATAAAATGTATTTTCGAGTTGTTGCGGGTGGAAGTAGGCGTTTTTGATGTTTTTGCAGAAGGGTCAAAAACAGGCTGCTTTTCAGAATGAGATTTTCATTCTGCAGAGGAGTGTGCGCTGATTTGGAACCTCCTGGAAGATTAAAACTGTGTGCCGGACCGTGACTCGAACTCGGGACCTTTGCCTTTCGCGGGTAAGTGCTCTACCATCTGAGCTCCCCAAGCACGACTCACGACCCAACCTCATAATTTCAATTGTGCCAGTACCTTCGTCTCCTACCTTCCAAATTTCACAGAAGCTCTTCTGCAAACCTTGGAGAACTAGCATTCCTGGAAGAAAGGATACTGCGGAGACGTGGTTTAGCCACAGCCTGGGGGATGTTTCCAGAATGAGATTTTCACTCAACAACGGAGTGTACGCTGATATGAAACTTCCTGGCAGATTAAAACTGTGCGGCAGACCGAGACTCGAACTCGGGACCTTTGTCTTTCACGGGCAAGTGCTTTACCAGAAATACACCATTTGATTGGACTATGTATCCTTTTTAAAAGATAAAATCTTCAATATTCCGCTTATAAAACATCAGGTTTTGCAGAAATTGCTGAGACCCTTATTTCTTGGAATTCGGAATAATTCTTACTGAATGTAAAACCTAGTTCAGGAGCAGAATACATACTATGATATTCATTACTGCAGTAAAAAAGTTGTTGTCGGAGCAATAGTTTTATTTACACTAGACTAGGGAGGGGCCACGCCCCCTGTGTGTGGCGAGTTTTAGCGTGTGTAGTGAGTGGCTTACCGTAGCGCCTGCGGTGCCCGGCGGTCCGCAGTTAAGCATCTTGTCCATTATTTGCTGCGGCTCCATCTTCTTCTGCCTGGCTAGCTCCTCGATGAATTTCACATAATCGCTGTACTTTAAAGTTTTGGACCTGAAATCATCAGCGATAAGTCACCGCATTTTCTTCAGGAGACATACAACTAAAGTCTCTGAAAAGCGTTTGGCTATTTGAGGATGTAAACGTACGTTTAGTGATTATGAAACTTCACAGAAGTTCTCCTGCACACTTTGAAATCAGCGCTCTCCCTGCTGCAGAGTGAAAATTCATTCTGGAAACAATCGTCTGGGCTATGGCAAAGTCATTTCTCCACTACATACTTTCCTCTATGGATGCAGGAGAAGTTCTGTGGAGTTTGGAAGGTACTGACGGAAGTTAAGTTGTGACGGCGGATCACGAGACGTGCTTGTAGACTTGCCAGCAAAAGGTAAAGGTCCCAGATTAGAGTATCTATCCGGCATACAATTTTAATCTCGCACAAAGTTTCAAAACAATTAGGTGAACAATGAAAATGTTCAAAGCAGAATATTGCGAGTGGGACGTAGCATGTTGAACAACCGCTCAGTATTACTACGAGAGGCCGAGGAAAGTCTTTCGAGTCACTTTGACGCAGTTCCCTAGAACTGGAGCTCCCTGAACCGTTGGATTCTAGAGTTCATTTCTCTCCCAGTCTAGGCACTGATTGGTTCCAATAGTACGGAAGCCCGTGAGAAAAAGTACAACCACGTTATGCTACTTGACGTTTTAATATGTTGTTATTGACAGCCTAACAAACAAAAGCCCGTTATCAAAACCTGCTATCCGCCAAAGTTCTAATGGTTTTGTTCTAAGTCTTTGATTTATATAGTACTCTTTTCAAGTCTGATTGTTCAAAAATATTCATAATAATAAACAAATTTATATTATTAATGTAAGTTTATTTTTTAATATTTACAATGCAGTATTGCTATTATTAATAACACTAGTCACAATGCATAATATTTCAATAGTATATACCTTGCTGACCTTTTCTGTCTATAATATGTGTTTGAAAATATTCATAATAATAAACAAATTTATATTATTAATGTAAGTTTATTTTTTAATATTTACAATGCAGTATTGCTATTATTAATAACACTAGTCACAATGCATAATATTTCAATAGTATATACCTTGTTGACCTTTTCTGTCTATAATATGTGTTAAAAAAGTTGTAGCTAGTAGTTTCCCAACATTACTTCTTGCGACACATTTAAAAGTGATTGGGCGTCACATGTCCCAGAATAAAATGGGGTTTTGTCTGTTATGACGTCAACAGCAATGTTTTAAAACACCAAGTAATACAAAACAATTGCACTTTTTTGTAATGGTCTCCCGGACTACTATGGCATGGCGACTGTTCCACTGTTGTGTCCACAACTGCGAACTGTGTCCGAAAAAGTGCTCGCCATTCGCGGAAGAAGTGCCACGATATCTCACGAACAGCCCCAGACCAAGATGGCGATAGACCCGCGCCTGTACACCATACGGCGTACAGACCGTCGTGGTCTCAAAGTGAACTTCTTTGCAAAGCTTCGGACGCGAGTTTAAGAGTCCATTTTAAACGAGTTATTACTGCGTCTGTCCTCTACAGCAGTAGGGGAGAACTGTACAATTGCTTGCGTATCTGCGTGTGATGAAAATAATTGAACAGAAAAGGATATTCATTTTAAAAAAAGGAAATAATACTAAAGTGTGCTGATATCGTACAAGATGACTAGAACATTAAAACCTACAGAATTGGAGGCAAATAACAACTTTAATTTATTTATCTCCTCTGTAGGGAACATTGCAAACATAAACTAGACGGAGAGTAACATCCCAGATGTAAACTTTCTTCTTTTCTCGATGTATACAATATTCAAGAACTAGAGGAAATTGGCACGGGCAGATTCGTCTAAATCAGCCGATTTTTGAAAAGGAAATCCCCTTCCACCTTCTACGCCTCCCGCTTCCCCTGCCACCTGTTACAGTCCTTTTTGAACGGCAAACAACAACACGGTCTATCGCAAGTGAGGGTTCCGACGTACAGCTGTAAAACTACCACAGGCTATCGTAAGTAAGCGTAGAGACGGTAGTTTTCCCATTAGCCTTGGTCAGTTAAGATCGAAACCGCGTTGCCTGTACATTAGATGTGTTGCATATCTATTGGGCATTACCTAATTTCCAACACTTCGCGCATGTCATCAATGTCATACTATATTCCCCTAAAGACCAGTCTAGAAACTGAGAGCCACGTAACCCATGGAATATTTTTGTTCTGCAGAGTTATTCTTCGGTCTGTTACTTAAAAAGAAACAGTATTTAGAGCAAAACTGAAACTGTCCATGTTCAATTTAGCTTTTGTTCGAAAATTTTTGATTTGTAGTGCATCCCCAGTGCTATTCAATCTGTATATTGAGAAAGCAGTAAAGGAAACAAAACAAAAATTCGGAGTAGGAATTAAAATCCATGGAGAAGAAATAAAAACTTTGAGGTTCGCCGATGGCATTGTAATTGTCAGAGACAGTAAATGACCTGGAAGAGCAGCTGAACAGAATGGACAGTGTCTTGAAAGGAGAATGTAAGATAAACATGAACAAAAGCAAAACGAGGATAATGGAATGTAGTTGAATTAAAGTGGGTGATGCTGAGGAAATTAGATTAGGAAATGAGACGCTTAAAGTAGTAAATGAGTTTTACTACTTGGGGAGCAAAATAACTGATGATGGTCGAAGTAGAGAGGATATAAAATGTAACCCTGCAATGGCAAGGAGAGCGTTTCTGAAGAAGAGAAATTTGTTAACATCGAGTATAGATTTAAGTGTCAGGAAGTCGTTTCTGAAAGTATTTGTATGGAGCGTAGCCATATATGGACGTGAAACATGGACGAAAAATAGTTTGGACAAGAAGAGAATATAAGCTTTCGATATCTGGTGCTACAGAAGAATGCTGAAGATTAGGTGGGTAGATCACATAACTAACGAGGAGGTATTGAATAGAATTGGGGAGAAGAGAAATATGTGGCACAACTTGACTAGAAGAAGGGATCGGTTAGTAGGACATATTCTGAGGCATCAAGGGATCACCAATTTAGTATTAGAGGGCAGCGTGGAGGGTGAAAATCGTAGAGGGAGACCAAGAGATGAATACACTAAGAGGGTTCAGAAAGATGCAGGTTGAAGTAGGTACTGGGAGAAGAAGAAGCTTGCACAGGATAGAGTAGCATGGAGAACTGCATCAAACCAGTCTCTGGACTGAAGACCACAACAACAACAATGCGAAACAGAGGGATGTAAAAGTGGAAACCACAACACAGTTTCACCATATAGACTAGGAAACGCAAATTCCTAACAAAAAGGGTAAAGTTGAAAAAAAAGTAAAACAAAACCATGTGAATAAACATGTTTCTGACGTTCATAAACAATTTACACTGATTAATAATAACTCTTGTCTTTTATTATGATTAAGAATGTTCATCTGAGTACGAAATAACAGCAATAATTATATAGATTTTTATATGTTTATGCATGTAAGCTGTACTTCCATCAAAAGTAACTGGTTTGTTAATATAAAGGAAGAAAAGTTATGTGATCCACTAACTTTTATTACATATAAAACGCAATTTATATATCGTAATGATATACGTAAAATACTCAATGGGCTAGCACTGAACGGTGTGCAGTTCTAATTACATACAAAGCAAACAAATAGACGAATAAAAAACAAAAAAGAAGTTGTCGACTCACAGTGTCTCTCACACACATTCATTTATGTTTGTTTCCGTACCACTGCTACCAATACTACCAGTAACCCAACAATTTACTACGGCATTTATGTAGTGTACCAAAACTACCGAACTGTAGTTTTTTGATAGAGCGCAGCTCTACTCAGACAAACACAGAACTGCATCAGTGGCATTTCGCGGGAGGGTGGAGACAACCGAACTGACCAGACCCCAGACTAGAGCGACAGAACTTTTACATGGTGTGCATGCAAAATTGAATTTACCCAATGGAACGCCTTCTGTTAGTCCCTATATTGGTTGATCTGTATTCAGATAATAGGTACCCTACTGTAGCAGGTTTATTCATCTTCAGGTTACTTCTATCATCATATTTCATACTATTGTCATAAGAGGTCATGATATGTAGCATGCGCATATCTTCTACCTATAGGCTTTCTTTCTTTTTTCCTTTATTGTAATTTCATTCCCCTGCCCCACATGGGCAGTGGCACAGTCCACCATTCTTCAGCCAAAAAGCTTTACAAAAAAAGAAAATACAGAAAGACAAACTCTTACATAAAAGGGGGATAAAAAGAGGGACATAAAAACACTGTAAATGGAGATGATGCGAGTTAAAATAAACACTAGAATGGCGACATGCACTGGGGGACAGTTAAAAAGTCGACATAAAGTTAAAAGAACACAGCTGGCAATTTGAAGTACACTTAAAAAAACACTGCAGGCAAAAACAAGTCAGTCACAGTATAAAAAGCACACAAACAAACGTGGACTATATACAGGTCGAGGACACAATTAAAACCACATCACTAGATGACATTGTATAACGGCACAGAACACAACATTAATGCAGCACACTTGATAATCAATAAAAATCAGGGAGGATCTGCCGGGAGGAGGGGGGGGGGGGGGGGACAAGGGAGAAGGGAAAAGGATGCAAGAAGGAGGGGGAGAAGGGGGATGAGATGGGTAGGGTGCCAAAGGAGGGCTTGGGAGGGAAGGGACAGGAGAGGAAAACAGCCGAGGAGGGGGTGCAGGGACTCAGGGAGGGAAGGGGGAAAATCCGCTCTAGGAGAAGGAGGGGAGAGGAAAAGGGGGGCCTTGGGGAGGGGGAGGGGACAAGGCCAGGCTACAGTTGGTAGGAAGCATAGATTGAATGGTAAAGTTCAACATCCGGGAGGGGGAGGTGCTGGAAATTTCCCTGATGAAGTAGATTGAAGGTGTCGAGGTGGAGATACAGTAATAGATGGACAACAATGGGTGGGAGATGGAGAGAAAAGAGGAAAGCAGGGGCTGGGGAGGGGGCTCAAGCCTGCAGACAGTGTAAAGGATGCAGAGATGTTGGAGGAAAAGAAGGAGGTGGGGGAAGGGGATGAGGATATACAAGGCAGATACACAAGGCAAGGTGGAGCATGTGGCATTCTAGGATTTGGAGGACAGATGAGGGATTTGTAGGTGTGGAGGATGGTGGAAGCATGCAGTCCCCATGTCTGGCCAGACAGGAGTTTCAGGAGGCAGAGACAGGAATGGGCTTTCTGCTGGATAGTCAGGAGATGAGGGGTCCAGGTGATGTGATGGTCAAGAGTGAGGCCAAGGTATTTCAGGGTGGGGGTGAGCTGGATGGGATGACCATAAATGGTGAGGTAGAAATAGTGGAGACAGAAGGAGCAGGTGGTGCAGCCTATGATGATTGCCTTGGTTTTGGAGGGACTGAGACGAAAGAACCACTAGTTACACCAAGTGGTGAACTGGTTGAGGTGGGTTTGGAGAGTGCATTGGGACTGTTGAAGGGTAGGATAGAGAGCCAGGAAGGTGGTATCATCAGTATATTGGAGGAGGTAGACAGTTGGGGGTGGCTTGGGCATATCAGCAGTGTACAGAAGATAGAGGAGGGGGAGAGGATGGAGCCCTGGGGGACGCCAGCAGTGGGATAAAAGAAACGAGAGTTGGCATTGTGGAGGGTGACACAGGAAGGATGGTGTGAGAGGAAGGAAGCGACCAGACAGACAAAATTGATAGGCAGGGTGTAGGTCTGGAGTTTAAGGAGGAGACTGGGATGCCATACACGGTCATAGGCATTTTGGATATCGGGAGAAACAAAAATGGCAGAGTGACTGGAGTTAAGTTGGAGGGAAAGAAGGTGGGTGACGTTAAGGAGTTGGTCTTTGGCGGAGAAAGAGGGTCAGAAGCCACACTGGGTAAGGGGGAGGAGGTGGTGTTGATTGAGGTGGCAATGGATAGGGTGGGAGAGGATGAATTCGAAGACCTTGCTGAAGAAGGAGGTGAGGCAGATGGGACGATAGGAACAGGCGACTGAAGGGAGTTTGTTGGGTTTGAGGAATAAGAGGATTGCAGGAAGTCTTCCACAGGTCGGGGTAGAAGCCGGTAGACAGGATGACGTAGAAATTGGCAATGACAGTCAGGAAGGAGAAGGGGCATTCTCTGAGGTGGCGTTAGGTGACTAGGGGCCATGTTGAATTGTGACCAGAGGATACGTCTAATGTCTTGTGCTATGTGTTGATGTCAGAGGGGGCCAACTGCCCCAGGTACTGGAGACTGGGAGCAAGTGGAGCAATCGAGGTATTGGCACATTTCATGATGGTGAGGAAAAGAGAATAATCGAAGTGGAGATCATCAGGGATGGAGATCACCTTGGGAAGGTGGAAAGTCAAGTGGTTGACCTTACTGAGGTTGTCAGGAAGAGGGTGGTCTTTATGTAGAAGGGGGTAATGTAGAGCAGAATGGGAACCAGTAAGGTGATGGAGGGCTGACCAGTACTTGGAAGAGTTTATAGGGAGAGTGGCGTTGAGTCATGTACAGGTCTGGCAACAGTCCCAGCGTTGCTTTGCTATAATAAGATTCTGTACATGTCGCTGTATTTGCCGGTGGTGTCGGAGTGTATCCCTGTCACGAGTGTGCAGGAAGCAATGATAAAGGTGGCGGAATTCATGGAGGAGGAGGACAGCACACGGAGGGAGAGTGAGACGGTGGGTGTGGATGATTTTAGTGGGAACATGAGCCTCCATGGCGTCAGTAATGACCTTGTGAAGGAAGGACGAAGAGTGGTCAATGTCGTCAGGATGGTGATAGGTAAGGGGGTGGCTTTCGACCTGGGTGGAGATGGATTCCCGGTAGGCATCCGAGCTGGAGTAATAGTAGTCATTTACTACCTTGGGAGGGGGTCAGGGCGTGGAGCTGGAGGCGTGTGGTGAGCAGATGTTATGGTGTGAAGGACGGGGAGTTGGTCGCTACCTGTAGGGTCAAGGATGTTAACGGCAATACGCCGAAGGAGATTGGCAGAGGCAAGGACAACATTGGGGGTGGTGTCGCTTTCTAGATGGGTGTGCTGGGAAAGCGGAAAAGGTCACCCTGGATCATGAGGAGGAACTGATGCCATGGCTGAAGGGCAGCAAGGGAGCGTGTACGGATGTTGATGTCAGCAGCAATCACATAGGTGGAGAAGGTGCAGTCAATGTAGGAGATGAAGTCATAGGGAATAGGAGCAGTGGAGCAGACATAGATGGTGATGCAGGTGACGGTGATGGAGGGGAAGAAGACACTGAGGATAAGGTATTCGGTGGGATCATTGAAGAAGGGCTGTGGCCAGACAGGGGTGTGCTTAAGGTGGCCGATGGCGACGCCACCCTGTACTCAGGGACCAGGAGCATCAGTTCGGTGGAGGATAGAGGGAGAGGTGGGGATAGTATGGTGGGGCTGGAGGAAGGTTTTGTTCAGGAAGAAGGTGTCGACCCGGTGGAGGGGAGAGGGTGTCCATGAGTAGGTATTTGTTGGTGTAGAGGAGCGGATGTGCAGGAAGAGGATGCATCACTCATGCTGTGCCATGATGGGAAGAGAGGGGGAGGGGTGAAGAGAGGGGAGGGAAGAGGCTTAAACTAGGGTGTCGAGGTGGGTGAAGGTGAAGAGGGTTTGGTTGTGGGGGTAAATGGCGAAGGTGTTGAGGTGAAAGACGGTGTGGGCGGCGTATTCTTTCTTATATAGATATATAAATTAAAGTCCGTCGCCGCAGTTTCTGTTTGTATGTTCCGGATAACCACAGGAACTACTGTAAAGATTTTGAACTGGTTTTCATTAATTGATAACCGACTCACACAGAAGGTTTCTGTATATGAGTTATAAATATCTCGTTCAAATTGGCTGAGCTACAATCAATTAACTACTGCGAAAAAGATGCAGTGCCATCTTCTTGGAATTTTATAAGGCCACCTGACTGTAGTGCCACGTTGGTACTAGCTACTGCTACCTAGATGCTGATGCGAGACTTCCTAAATGCCTTGCGATGCAGCACATATGAGATATTAAGCTGATAAGTACGAATTTTTCAGTTTCAAGTTAATGTTTACGGAGTGTGAAGGAGAATGCGGGAGAAGGTAACACAGAAAATGTTGTTCGCGTCGGATCGCAGTTGGAGTCGGGTGAACGGGACAGTGTGTTAGCTCGCAGCTGCCATCATTGGCACGAGATGTTACTCCAAACGCCAATTAAATATGGAACAGATAAAATTCGTTCCTCCTGAGAAGTTTCCTGGCGTGCGCTGTTTAAATAATTTAAGTTATTGTAAAGTGGTGATATTCAGTTATCTAATGATGTTCTCTGATTTTTAATCTTAACTCTACACAGTGGCCAGTAAATAAAATTAGCGCGACGTTCAACTGAGGAGAATGGCAGGGAACAGCAGAGCACGGAGAGTTGGGCAGAATACTGATGGTGTGATGATGATGACTATTATTATTATTTATCTGTATATACCTCATGCCACCTGTGAAAAGCTGGGGCAGGTCGCTCGTCTACGTTCGTACTCCTCAGGCCACTGAACAGTGCGTGGCGGTGCGTATTTCGCGTAAACGCGCAAGTGGAATGGGAAGAAAGTGAATTGTGTTGAGTGAGTAAAATATATGACTGCGTACAGTGCTGTAGTGTTCCCCACTATATACATTCCACGCTACAATCAGGTTGGAGCCCTGACAATGTTTACTTTCGAGTACGTGCGCGTCGTTCGTTACGGTCACGAGCGCTGCTCAGCGTTGTTTAGTTGTAGTGTCTGAGTCATATTTGTGGTTCGCCTTCTAAGGCACCGTCGTTTTTGCGTACGCTTCTCCGTTGTACTGGGCTTTTATAGGCGACAAGTGTCACTACATTTTTGTCTGCCAGGGCCTTGGCTACGTCAGTCGGGCTGATGCAAAGCATTACAGGAATTCACAGGTAGGCGACACTTCCGCCACCCCCCCCTTCCCCCCCCCCCCCCCCCTTCGCGGCAATGTGACAATGTGACACTGGCTGCTCGATGGCCATCCCGACAAGCTGCCGGAAGTGCCGATACTGAGACCACCGAAAGTCAAACGCAATTACCAAATCAGGCATCTCCTGTGCACCAAGGTGCGTACTGAATCATATGAGGGCCGCAACGGCCCCTCCATCTGCCATAGGTGTCAACGTTTGCAACACACCGGCAATTACTGCTCACTGCGTTTTTTGTGTGTCAAGTGTGGCGGCTCACATGCGTCAGAGGACTGCAAACTCCCGGCCCTAGAAAAACCCACATGCGCCCGCTGTTTGGACGCCACTCACGACCCCCACCATCTGGCTTCCTGGAAGGGTTGCTCTATGTATCTACATCTACATTTATACTCCGCAAGCCACCCAACGGTGTGTGGTGGAGGGCACTTTACGTGCCACGGTCATTACCTCCCTTTTCTGTTCCAGTCGTGTATGGTTCGCGGGAAGAACGACTGTCTGAAAGCCTCCGTACGCGCTCCAATCTCTCTAATTTTACATCCGTGATCTCCTCGGGAGGTATAAGTAGGGGGGGAGCAATATATTCGATACCTCATCCAGAAACGCACCATCTCGAAACCTGGACAGCAAGCTACACCGCGATGCAGAGCGCCTCTCTTGCAGAGTCTGCCACTTGAGTTTGTTAAACATCTCCGTAACGCTATCACGGTTACCAAATAACCCTGTGACGAAACGCGCCGCTCTTCTTTGGATCTTCTCTATCTCCTCCGTCAACCCTATCTGGTACGGATCCCACACTGATGAGCAATACTCAAGTATAGGTCGAATGAGTGTTTTGTAAGCCACCTCCTTTGTTGATGGACTACATTTTCTAAGGACTCTCCCAATGAATCTCAACCTGGCACCCGCCTTACCAACAATTAATTTTATATGATCATTCCACTTCAAATCGTTCCGCACGCATACTCCCAGATATTTTACAGAAGTAACTGCTACCAGTGTTTGTTCCGCTATCATATAATCATGCAATAATGGATCCTTCTTTCTATGTATTCGCAATACATTACATTTGTCTATGTTAAGGGTCAGTTGCCACCCCCTGCACCAAGTGCCTATCCGCTGCAGATCTTCCTGCATTTCGCCACAATTTTCTAATGCTGCAACTTCTCTGTATACTACAGCATCATCCGCGAAAAGCCGCATGGAACTTCCGACACTATGAAGAAGGCTATGAAGTCTTTCCACTCTGCAAAAAGGAAATCAAGGCCGAATTGACCACCATGGCCATCGCAGGACTGCACCCATTTCCCCATATTAAGGGGTAAACCTAATGACCAACAAACCACAGATGCTCAGGCAGCTGACACATCCATGACACAGGAGTCTCCTGCGGCTCTGCCCCCTATGGCGACATTCGCTGCTCAAGCTCATTCTATTCCTGCTCATCCGTCTCCTGTGACGAATACCAATGCTCACCAAACAGGACACAAGTGTCGTCTCGAAAAGTGAGACTTTTTTCAAACTGAACTGCAGTTCAGACACATTGCGAGGAAAGGCAGGTCATCGATTCCAATCTCATTTGCTTGCCATCGGCTTTGTTGCTTTCTCAATATCAGTATGAAATTGTGTACAGACCCTCGGTAAAGCATGGCAATGCAGACGTCCTATATCGCCTTCCGATTGTCCCAGACTCTCATTTTGATGCATCTGCCGCATCTTGTTGCCAAATCGATGTGCAGGACTCTGAATTGCTAGAATCTTATCCCTTGCACTACCGAAAAATTTCACAGGCCACGGAAGCAGACCCAGATCTCAAGATTTTGTTGCATTACATTCGCACGCCTTGGCCTCGTTCAATGAACAGTATCCAGAACTAATTTGTGCGCCGATATTTTGCACGTCGACATAACTTTCAGTTCAACAGGGTGTGATCCTACTTGAAAATGACAGTGGACAATCGAGTGTGCTTATTCCCAAAGTGTTGCAAAAGGACGTGTCATTCTCAGTTTGGTCTAACACTCAATCCCCACGGCAACGACTGCACATACACTTTGCACGACCATTTTGGAACATTCGTTGACTCATAGTGGTAGACGCTTTTAGCAAGTTCCCATTTGCAGTGCCTATGGCTTCTGTCACACCACGCAGCGCCATTCAAGTGTCGTCCTCCATATTTTACACAGAAGGTTTGCCAGAAGTACTTCACGTGATTTTGAACAGTTTTGTGAACGAAATGGCATACGTCATTTAAAAAGTGCTCCGTTTCACCCCCAATTCAACGGAGAAGCAGAACGCCTCTTACGTACTTTTAAACAACAGATGACCAAGCTCTGCGCCACCCACATTTCACAGGCGCCGCAACTGTTTCTCGCCTCCTATCGCTCACACACAGGAGACGAACCATTACCGGCGGAACTTCTGCATGACCGCCGCCATTGGACGCTGCTACACTTGCTACACCCACCGCAGCATCCGGCGCGTCCGCAAGTGCCGCTTGGAGCCGCGCAGTCTTGCTCTTTTCAGGGTTTATGGCAACCGTAGGCGCCGGGGAAGAGGTGTAATCCAGGAACGCATTGGCTCTTTTACGTACTTGACTGCAGGTCCCGATGGTTTGCAGCGCCACCACCAAAACCAAATTCGTACATGTCGTTCGTCCTGTGATTCTACTGCACTTCTTTCCCCAGATTCATGGCCTTCGCAGCCGCCTGGTGGTGCCACCAGGAGGAGCAGATGGATGATGTGCCCTCGACCCCCCCATCCCACTCGCCAACCTGATGGATATGGACCCGTCGTGGCCGTCGCCATCACCGGTCCAGGACGCGCCCTCAGGCCTGGACATGTGTCCAGGCAAAGGTTTTCCAGGGGATATTCTTGTTGCCTCGAAAGCCAGATAGTGGGGTACGGTCAGGAGTATGCCGTTCTCCACAATCGTGGCTCCTGGCTCATCTCTATGTCCAGCGTCCTGTCTTCCCCCCACCGTCGTTCGCATCCTCTCTACACAACAACGGTGCAGCATTTCGGGTAGGAGGCATAAGCTGTCGCCAACACACTGGTCGGCAAAGATAAAGTGCAAATATCGACTAGTAGGCACTGGATCAAGCATGCCAATCACAAGAGAGGCCAGAGACACACCCACAATAACAAGCCACCACCGCCCCATCGACAGTGTGTATTTAGGCCACCGCCACGGATCAGACAGCCTCATTCAGTCACTCAATCATCCAGTCTGACATCTGTCAGTTTAGCCGCAGAGTGGGTTTAATTCATCACAGGCTACGACCGTACACAGTGAACAGATTAGTGACTATAGCGGGACTAGTTTACCTCAGCCAGAATTGTACTGTACTAGCAATGAGATACTTAAGTTTTTAATGTCAAGATTACCGATACTGACGGCTAGAGGACTATTACTGATGAGCTTGAACCACAACACATGTACTCTATTCAAGTTAAGTATAAAGTTTCCAGTTCATGTAAATAAAGACCTCTATTAATCTATGTATGCACTTGTGTTTCAGAAAGCAGATACTGGACATCCATAACAACATCCTCTCTCTTGCTTCCTTGTGGTACAGGACTCTGCATCTTCAAAAACTCCACTTGGCTAAACTTCAACCTGACAACACCTGCCAGTCTCCTTAGTGCTGTTGATTACCTAACCATGAAAATCCAGAAGGCAATGAAGGCCTCTACCTCGATTGTCCCAAAGGCTTTAACCCCACTGGATGACTTGACTCCCCTATTATGTAAACTGAAAATCCAGAAGTACCACTACCGGAGGTGCTGGAAGCAGTTTCGAGACCCTTTGGTTAAATGTCACATGAGGGGACTCCAACGTGAATTCTGCCACTGCCTCGCCAATGGGAAAACAGAACAATGGATGGACAAGATGTCCACCTTTCTCGTCCAACATAAATCAGAAAGGGCTGTTGTCCAAACCCTATGGCACTCCAGAGTCGAGACCAACCACCGCATCTGCACAGTGGATGGTTTAACTTACAATGCCCTCTGTATGGATGAAACTCTGGCCAATGCACTTGGGACCCAGAACCAATTGCTTATCCAGGACCTTACGCCTGATGGACTCTTGGATGAACGCGATCCTCAGATGGAAGCATGGGCAGTCGGCTCCAGATTTGGATGGCATCTTAAATGAACACTTCCATCAGCTTCCTTGCTAGCCACTAGTCTTATTTACCAGCATCCTAAACTGCTGTCTCACAACCAGCCTTTTCCTCTCACAGTGGAAGCAGGCCAAACTGATTGCCTACCCGAAGCCATTGACAGATCCTATGATCCTTACTAAGAACAGGCCCATTAGCCTTCTAAATACTATGGCAAAGGTCCCAGAATTTTTGATCCCGCACTGTCTTTTCCAAAGTCTGGTGACATTTGGAACGATCAGTCCAGAACAGTTAGGATTCACTTCCCACCTGTTGGCTGAATTCCAAGTTCTTAGGATCACGGAATATGTCAGAAAGGGCTTTAACTCCACCATGTCGACGCCAACGGTATTCCTGGACGAGAAAAACGCATACAACAAGATTTAGAAGGACAATCTTGTGTACAAAATGCTGACACAGACTACCATCCCAGACACTATTTTCAAGATCGTCGATAATTTCCTCCATGATAGAATCTTCTTGGTTATTCAGCAAGGAAAATGCTCAGGCTTATGTCACATGTTGATGGGTACCCCTCAAGGCTCTGTGTTGTCTCCCAACCTGTATAACATTTATGTTAATGAAATTCCAGTCATCTCACATTGCCACCTGGTGGAATACACCGATGATACGACGCTCTACACGACCAGCCGCAACATGGACCAGCTCACTGCTACTCTCCAGAGGCAGGTGGACATGATGGTCACCGGCTGTCATTCAAACAAGATTGCCCTCAATGTCGCCAAAACTATGGCAATCTACTTCACCAAACGGTGCCCAATCCTCCACAACTACATCACTATTGCAGGCGCCCAGATCCTGTGGTCCCCTGATACCAAATACGTGGGTGTCTGCATGGATAAAAAATAGCTCTTCCACCGCCATGCAGAACATGTCACCTGAAAAGGACAGAAGCTGATAAAACCGTTGTACCCAATGTTCAACAGCAGGGAACTGAACCAATCAAGCTCCAACTGTACCAGACGATTGTCCACCTTTCCCTCACCTATGGGTCCTCCATGTGGGCCACGATTAGTGCCTCCTGGACGCAGATCCTCTAGCACCTGCAAAATAAGGTGCTTTGGTGGAGCCTGCATGCCCGTCCCCTCACAAGGATAGTTACTCTCCATGAGGAAACAAACATTGTAGCTCTGAAGACGTCCATTAGAGAGAAGGCAAGGCATCTCTATGTCAAAGTGGATGGCTTACACTACATTGGTACAACGACTCCCCAGCACCGATACACTCATCCTGTTCCTCTCATCATCCTCGAGGAATCACATTCAGACCATGACTAATGATAGCCCTGTTACAGCCATCAATAAAGTATCAGTCTTGATATGACCACTTGATATACGTCGACTATCATATGGCCACCAATATCAGTACCTATGTCGTTGTGTTACCTATTGTCTGCTACCTTGAACTTCCACCATCAGAGGGTGGTATGGCACTTCAATTCCCACCACCACACCTTCAATGTGCATTCCAATGATGTCATTTGAATGACATCATTGTAGGATAGAACATTTTTAGCCTTACACCAAGACAGTAAGACAAAGATTGACCGGTGGCACTGTACCTCAACCTACCGCAAAAAAAGGTGGTGTAGACTCCAAGACAGTGAGACTGCCATCTACCTGTGGCGCTCTACCACAACCTAACACAAAACAAAAAAAGTGTAGACTCTATGATACTTCCATGGGTCCATGTTGCATTGTGTTTATTCTTTGTTTTGGTTATACAGTTATTCCTTGTTTTTTTCGTTGAGACTGAATGTCATGCAGACCACATAATTCTGTGTAATTAATTTATGTATGGAAATAAATCTTTTCACGACTTACCCACAGGCCACATTGATTGGGAAGAGGGGAAGGTGGGTGTGCAACTGGACAATTGCGTCCGACAATTGCGTGCGTGGTCGTGCGGTAGCGTTCTCGCTTCCCACGCCCGGGTTCCCAGGTTCGATTGCCAACGGGGTCAGGGATTTTCTCTGCCTCGTGATGACTGGGTGTTGTGTGATGTCCTTAGGTTAGTTAGATTTAAGTAGTTCTAAGTTCTAGGGGACTGATGACCATAGATGTTAAGTCCCATAGTGCTCAGAGCCATTTGAACCATTTTTTGGACAATTGCCCAGGATGGTAGGTTTTAGGGGGAGGCAACATTTGTGGAAAATTGTACAAAAACCACGGACATCAGACAAGTTCCTAAAATTTATATCTCCTGCTCACTGGCGAATATTAATTGACATACACGTAGAAGTGTGTTATGTGGTGTCGTATATTCTCGATGCTGCTAACAGAGGTAAGAAACAGTTTGATAAAGTGATGTTAATTTTTTTTTGTAGCTTATAAGAGAACATTCTTACATGTTTTATTTTTGATTGATAAATATATCACAATGCGGTTAAAATGGTGTTAAGGTACATCTACACCAGCGTGGTTTCGTTAATAAACTCTTAATATTCATGCATATATTTTTATGGAATGAGATTTTCACTCTGCAGCGGAGTGTGCGCTGATATGAAACTTCCTAGCAGACTAAAACTGTGTGCCCGACCGAGACTCGAACTCGGGACCTTTGCCTTTCGCGGGTAAGTGCTCTACCAACTGAGCTACCGAAGCACGACTCACGCCCCCTCCTCACAGCTTTACTTCTACCAGTACCTCGTCTCCTACCTTCCAAACTTAACAGAAGCTCTCCTGCGAACCTTGGTAGGAGACGAGGCACTGGCAGAAGTAAAGCTGTGAGGACCTAGTGTGAGTTGTGCTTGGGTAGCTCAGTTGGTAGAGCACTTGCCCGCGAAAGGCAAAGGTCCCGAGTTCGAGTCTGGACCCGGTACTCAGTTTTAATCTGCCAGGAAGTTTCATATATTTTTATGTTTATAAAGAAAACAATGTGTTTTTTGGAACTTTCTGTAATCAGAATTCTTTTAACTTCTGTCAGTCAAATGATGAATCAACTTACCATTGCGTTCTTGTAAACTTTGTTTACATTGCGCAAGCACCTATATTAGCAGAGAGTAGCAAATGCAGTCTGTACGATTTTCACGCGGACGACTAAATACAGTTTGCTTTATTTCGTTAAACTAAGATGCAAGTGGCTTCTAATGTGATCCCTGCTCTGTCGTCGGATGCTGCTTTGCAATATTTTGATAATTCCTGAAGAAAATGACTGGAAAAAAGCGACTAAAAGGGACTCAGGATCAATCTCCGACAAAAGAAAAAAGAAACAGAAAAAGAGAAGAAGAAGCACTCAAAAAACTTCCGTGCCTTGACGTTTTTTATAAAATATTCAAAAAATTCAGATGCAGAAGAAACACACTCCTCAACTGAAATTGTAGAAGGCCAAGCCCAAATAAACCCAAATACGGAGAAAAAACACTTCCACCAAATGAAAGTGAAAATGGAACGCCAATCTTTGAAGAACATTTCACACCCAGCGCTTATCCTTTTTTGGTGGGGAGTGGGGAGGGAAGAATTGATAAACTCCAAAACAATGTCGCAATTGTAACTCTTCAGGCTTTCCCGGCGATCTAATGACATCTTGGGTTGTCGGGTGTTCTGCCGGATATCAGCGTCGTACTTGCACGATATTTCGGTCACGTAGCTCGAGACCTTCATCAGGTGCGACCTGAGACTGCTCCTCGAGTGGACCTGGTCCAGTATTTATGCCTATGGCCTTCCCCCTCCACCAACGGCTGCAGGCGCTTCCTCTGTGGTCCGCGCCCATTCCCTCTGACCTGCTCCAGCAGGTGGAGGGGGAAGGCCATAGGCATAAATACTGGACCAGGTCCACTCGAGGAGCAGTCTCAGGTCGCACCTGATGAAGGTCTCGAGCTACGTGACCGAAATATCGTGCAAGTACGACGCTGATATCCGGCAGAACACCCGACAACCCAAGATGTCAATGTCGCAATTAACGGAAGAAAACAAAATAAAGAAAGTGATCTTTCAGAATCACACCATCAGTTTAAAGACAGTACCACAAGACGTTAAACGAGTGCATTTCTTCAGATAAAGCTGGCAAACAATAAAGTTATTGATAGAGATTATTTAGCGTAGGCCTATTCAGAAAGTCAGGGAACGTTATTTTGTGCACCATTTACTCTGTTTGGGAGGGCGGCGGGGGGGGGGGGGGGCGACATCATGGGATGAGAGTTGAAGAAATAGTGGCAGAAATTATTGCAGCTAAATATTATTCTGCCATTGTTAAATCAAGTCCTGATGTTGCTCACAGTGATCAGTTAAGCTGTGTCTTGTGTTACGTCAATAAACTGGGATCAGCAGAAGAGCGATGTGCTATATTTATATCCATTGCAAGACATGGTGACCACGACCTGGCAGAAGTAGATACCATACTTTCTTGAGAGACACTGGACATAAGGAATTGAAAGGAACAGAGTTACGACAATACACCAAATATGTCACGTATTTATTCCGGCTTGGAAGCTAGAATTAAAGCTGTCACTCCTCATGCTTACTGTAATTCTTGTTCAGCCCACACACTGAATTTAGTGGGTTCAAGTGCAGCAAAATGTTGTGGTGATTCACCGTCTTTTTTTTATATTAGCCGGAAATATTTAATTTTTTATTGGTTCTATTCAGTAATGGAATAATTTAAACACATTTTTCAGTAAAGACAACTTGACCGTTAATTCGTCTCTATAACCCGATAGTCTGCTAGAGAAGAGGCTTGCTGGAGCTTCAATGAAGATGGCGAGGCTGTAGTCAGAGCACTGTTGTCAATCATAAGGAAAGAAAGAGAAAATTCTTTGTTGCAACGTGAAGCTAGAAGCAGAATGAAGAAATTGTGTAGTTTTCAGACATCTTTTCTGATTCTAATTTAGGATTCATTTCTTGAAAGATACAGAGGAAAAAGTAACCTATTACACACAATAAACATGGTCGTGGCCATTGTTCTGAAGTTGTACAATTCCTTAGTTGGTTTCTGGGAAGAAAGTAAAAATGGGATAGAGTTTAAAAAGAGAAGAAAACCTTTGAGAAATATGACTGAGACACTGAAGAAACTAATGAATCAGATGAGATGCAGATATCCTTCCCTTTAATTTTGTAGAAATTGATTGAAGAACTGAACAAGAGAGTCTGTCCTTATAAGGACTTCAGTGAACTGTTTATGTTTTTTCCAGACCTGAATAAACAATGTGCATTTAAAAACCAGGAAGCATCGCCTAGGCTGCAGTTCAGATGCTGAAGATTCAGCATTTGTACTTGAATGTTTACACTTCAAAAGCTACATCTCTGATGTACAGAATGAAAATGGGTCAGATGCCCTTCCAGAAATGTGCAAAATGTTACAAAGTAGAAAATAAGAAAATGTTTATCCAAATTTGAAGATAGCGCTTCAAATATTCTCGAGCTCCTGCTTCCAACTGCTTAACAGAAAGGTCTTTCTTTCTGCAAAACGCATAAACAATTAAGGACGTCACAAAAACAGGAACGCCTTTGGTATCTTGGTGTCCTTGCTATCGAATCAGACGTTACACTGAAACTAGACTATGAAGAACTCTAGAACTCGTTTGAAGATAACAGGGCAAGGAAAAAACTTCTTGTTATTTAAATAATCAGTGTTTCGCCGGCTGACACCTTTCTAAATCTAACGTAAGTTTCCAGAATGAGATTTTCACTCTGCAGCGGAGTGTGCGCTGATATGAAACTTCCTGGCAAATTAAAACTGTGTGCCCGACCGAGACTCGAACTCGGGACCTTTGCCTTTCACGGGCAAGTGCTCTACCATCTAAGCTACCGAAGCACGACTCAGGCCCGGTACTCACAGCTTTACTTCTGCTAGTATCTCGTCTCCTACCTTCCAAACTTTACAGAAGCTCTCCTGCGAACCGTGCAGAATTAGCACTCCTGAAAGAAAGGATATTGCGGAGACATGGCTTAGCCACAGCCTGGGGGATGTTTCCAGAATGAGATTTTCACTCTGCAGCGGAGTTTGTATTTATATTTACTGAATTAAACTGCGTGTTTTTCTGTTTGTATTTTTAATAAAATCACGGTTTTAGGTTTGCAACTCATAGTTAAGTATTACACAGGCAAAAAACATGTCCACATGTTAATAAAACTTTAATATCCATATTTCAGATCTGGGGAGGGCGGTCATCGGAGATTTTTTTTCTCCAGAGGCGTCAGGAGTTCTGGTGGCAGTGGAGTTGTTATGCTTCCTCTTTGAACACGAATTCGTTGAATTTACCCAACAGGGCTTTGAGAGAAAGATACTCACCACGTTTTCTGAGCATCCCTGTTACACTTTTGTATGGTCTATACCAAACTGACAAGATCCCAGCAGCATCTCTGAATTCGAACGACCTCTAATGCCATGCCGATTTCAGTAGGTTTCCAAACTCTGGATAAGTATTATACGAGTAGAACTGGTCGCATCAGCGTTTTGTATGTGATTTCTTTTACGGGTGTACCGCATTTTCCCACAACACTTCCAGCAAATCGAAGTCCTCCATTCACTTTAATTATTACGAATGTTACATGTTTGTCCCATTTCATATTGCTTCTTAGTGTCACTTAAAAATATTTAAATGATGTGACACTCTCTTGATGTTAAGCACAAATTCTGTAATTGGGTGCTATTGGTTCTTTTCTCTTTGTTCTGGGAATTCCCTTACATTAATTCGAATTCATAAAGACCTGCAATCATTGTTACAACTGGAAATTCCAGCCTCATACATTTTATTCCTTGTCAGTTTTCGCTACTAACAATGTCAACCTGACGCCCCAAGTGGTCGTTCTGTACAGAAATCTTCCAGTTGTGGCTCCTGTGTAGCCCAGTCAACGAAGACCACAAAAACGTCGTTTGTGGGGAAAAAATCGTATAGTTGCAAATTTTAGACTGTGGTAGGGAGCGGTGTCACGAGAAACATACTTAAAATCCTGGCCGATGGGGTGCGAGCGTTGGGGGGGAGTCGGGGGGGGGGGAATTAAATGTCGCCTTGTAATGTATTTCCTGTTTCTTGAAGAACTATAAAACTGCGGCGTATAGCGAAAATGTTCCCCAGTTCAATATTAAACTACATTAAATTCACTACAAGGAAAGTGCTAATAATTTTTTTTTCTCAGGGACTAATAGTTTCCGTATTGCAGGGGGTGGTAACGTCGCAGATTATTAAAAAAATTGATGTATATTGTCAAATACGATTAAGTCTGCTTCCGTAGCCCAGTGGTCAATGTGATGGATCCTCATGCAGCGGGATCAGGGTTCGATTTCCAGTACTGCCGGGGATTATTCCTTGTGGGAGAACTGGAATGGGGTGCACTTAGCCCGGTGATGCCAGCTGAGGAGTAACTTATTCATAGCTCATGTGATATTACTTGGGTAGGCCTAGTTACTCGTCAGTTTTGCCACTGCACTTCCACGGAACGTATTACTCAACCAGTATTGTACAGTTGCTAGGGCATGTCCCTTAGCTATCAAGATGCTGCTAAGAGAGAGGTCCTGTCCCATGGTTTTTAACACGCTGGCGCCCATATTGCACTCAACGGCTCGATTCCAAACTGAGCCAGTAGGCGATCGCTAAATTCCCCCGCACAAGCCAGGTCTTTTCCCATTTTTACAAAAGAATAATATTTTATCACTTTTAAGTCGACACAAATGCCTCTTTTTAGTCGGACTCCTTATCTTTCCTCTGTTCTTCACTTTATTATTGAACCAGATCGCTCACTGTGCTAATTAGTTATAATTTTAGGATTCACAATTTCATGCCGTGGTTGGATGCCACAGTTACTCAGTCCATTTGAAAATATCTCTTCTTTTGAGATGTAGTGCAGGTGGAGGGGGGCGATGAATGCATCAGCCCATTCAGCACCAGCTTTTTCGAGGACAATGCCTCTGTACCGAGCTGGCTTAGGGTCGGTCAGAAATTGCTCCTACCAGGCTGACGCCATAGGTGCCGAGATCCCATTACTTTCTACCAGCTTCCGAAAATAGTTCCTGATGTTCCTGGCTGAGGCTGGTAATAGCAATGGTCCTAATTAGAGATGAAGGATCCATTTCTGAACTGATTCAAAGGGCTAGATCCTTTCACAGAGTGAGTGAGCGGTCTCAGTAGAAAAGAACGACAGCTCTTTGGATCCAAAAATCCTCTCTAGTAACAGTGTGCAGAATGAAGATTCTAGGACAGGCTGCTACAACAATGCCCTACCTGGCATGCCAAATTAGTCACTATGACATAGACTATACTGCAAAAAATGTGCCGTACATAATTCATTATGTATCTGTTTGTATACCTCACTGCTCTGAACAGCTTTTGTCAGCTATGAAAAAATTAGAAAGCAAAGAGGGGTCACTCCGTTAGAATACTGTATTAACACAGAAAACATTTTCTCTCCTTTATTTCTGCTTTTGGTTTGGAAAGACAGCTTGCAAGGAGCTGCCATGTTGGCTGATTTGACACTTCACGCAAGAGAATGCTCTGTGAAACAGATGCTCTTGGCTCCCCTATCACTCCTGACTCAGCGTGAAGCGGACCACAGGTGACTCACAAGTCACTGTGCTTTTGGTTCAGTTACTGATTTGGCTCCCTCCAGCCGCTCACTGCCCCCAACATTACGTGGAGTGTATCACAAGGCAACTTGGGAGTCACTCAGCTCTTTGCATTCTTGGCTCACTCAGTGGTTTGGCTCACAACACTTTTGGTTCACATATTGATTCAGCTCTCAGTTCGACTTGAATCTTCAACACGTCGTTCTCCATTCCAGTTCACCTCAACATGGGTATTGTTCATTATAACAAGAATGATATGTATATTATGTTATTAAATTTTACACATATACATTAGTGGGTTTATAGATTAAAAAAGTCTGTGCATATATTTGTTCTCATTTTATATTTATACGGTTTAAAAAGTGCACCTTCATAGTAAGTATTTGAATTTTTCCATACGATGTATTTTTCAAAGCTGTAGGATGTAAGTCAATCATATCTCCTTCGCAAAGAAGAGTTTCAAGCGGTAAAAGGTATCATTTTACCAACCTGGATAAAAACTGGAAATTGCCATTACTACTGGGAATAGTCTTCTGTTACTTTGGATACTCATCAAACCTGAAGACATGTCTAAATTCATGGATCCAACAGTACCTCTGGAATGGTGTGGTTTAGGAAGTCCATTAAGATCACCCAATTATTCTTCTCCAGAAATTCGAGAAATTGTTTCTCACGATTTATCCTCACTGATAAATGAAGCTCTCAATCCAGGAAATCAAAGCGAGTCTCGATTTGTTTCCAGCCTGCCACTGTCATTTCGTTCCCAAATCCTAGTTTCTTTTGTGACACCTTCCCTCTCAACCAGTTTCCGTTAGCAACAACATACAAGTAAATCTATCAAAGCTATAAAACCGATCACATTAAATAAAACTATTAATTTCTAGTACCAAGGGGCAATACCTTCTATAAACTTTTTAAACGACGTCATATTCACTTTTAGCTGCAACTGTTTTTATTTCACTTTTCCAATTTCTCAATATCTGCCGTCTTCAAATATCTACAATGCATAATACAAAGCAATGAGAGAAAAATAAGAGACATCAACAGTATGTACAGCCAATTTTTGAAGTTTGTTAGCATTCGTATACTTACAAGATTTGAAGCTGTGTTATAGAAATAGGTTAAAAACAACATTATCACAGAACTGTGTTATTTTTGATGGTGATATACTCATCGGTTGTTATTAATCACATTAATAAATTCCTTAATGATGGACCGAGCGAGGTGGCGCAGTGGTTAGACACTGGACTCGCATTCGGGAGGACGACGGTTCAATCCCGCGTCCGGCCATCCTGATTTAGGTTTTCCGTGATTTCCCTAAATCACTCCAGGCAAATGCCGGGATGGCACGGCCGACTTCCTTCCCCATCCTTCCCTAATCCGATGAGACCGATGACCACGCTGTCTGGTCTCCTTCCCCAAACCAACCAACCAACCTTAATGATGCCCAATGGCCCGTGGGCAACTGTAAATAATATTATTTTGTGTACAATCACGGCTCATTTTGTACATGATAAGATAAAATGGAAATCATACGTTCTAGAGGGCATCCAGGCTGAAGAAAGACACAGTGCAGACAATATTTCAAACTGAGTAACGGCTTTGACGACCAAATAGAATTTCTAGTTTAAAGATACTATAATAATAACAGACAATACCTCAACCATGAAGTCAGCTGCCATGCTTTTTAACCATCCAAGTGTTCCACGTTTTGCACAATCTTTACATAGCACTATCGCACTATCAACACGCAATAAAAACGTCAATAAAGAAAAATGTTGATGAGGTCAGAAGAGCAATTATGTTTTTCGATGCGACCCTCTCTTGCTTTAAGAAAACTTTCTGAAATACAACGAAATTAAAAGAAAGAACAGTCACCAACCAATTACCGCTATAAAGGATGGGAATTGTTCAATTTGGAAAGTCTTCGGTGTTACCGCAAGTCATCTCCGAGGACGCCGCGACCTGGGGCCTGCAGCGATTGTCAAACTAGACATACGCTACTGGCCACTAAAACTGCGACACCAAGAAGAAATGCAGATGATAAACGGGTATTCATTGGACAAATATATTATACTAGAACTGACATGTGATTACGTTTTCACGCAATTCGGGTGCATAGATCCTGAGAAATAAGTCCCCAGAACAACCACCTCTAGCCGTAATAACGGCCTTGATACGCCTGCTCATTGAGTCAAACAGAGCTTGGATGGCGTGTACAGGTACAGCTGCCCATGCAGCTTCAACACGATACCACAGTTCAAGAGTAGTGACTGGCGTATTGTGACGAGCCAGTTGCTCGGCCGCCATTGACCAGACGTTTTCAATTGGTGAGAGATCTGGAGAATGTGCTGGCCAGGGCAGCAGTCGAACATTTTCTGTATCCAGAAAAGTCCTTACAGGACCTCCAAAACGTGGTCGTGCATTATCCTACTGAAATGTAGGGTTTCACAGGGATCGAATGAAGGGTAGAGCCACGGGTCGTAACACATCTGAAATGTAACGTCCACTGTTCAGTGTGCCGTCAGTGCGAACAAGAGGTGACCGAGACGTGTAACCAATGGCACCCCATACCATCACGCCGGCTGATACGCCAGTATGGCGATGATGAATACACGCTTCCAATGTGCGTTTACCACGATGTCGCCAAACACGGATGCGACTATCATGATGCTGTAAACAGAACCTGGATTCATCCAAAAAAATGACGTTTTGCCATTCGTGCACCCAGGTTCGTCGTTGAGTACACTATCGCAGGCGCTCCTGTCTGTGATGCAGCGTCAAGGGTAACCGCAGCCATGGCCTCCGAGCTGATAGTCCATGCTGCTGCAAACGTCGTCGAACTGTTCGTGCAGATGGTTATTGTCTTGCAAACGTCCCCATATATTGACTCAGGGATGGAGACGTAGCTGCACGATCCGTTACAGCCATGCGGATAAGATGCCTGTCATCTCGACTGCTAGTGATACGAGGCCGTTGGGATCCAGCACGGCGTTCCGTATTACCCTCCTGAGCCCACCGATTCCATATTCTGCTAACAGTCATTGGATCTCGACAACGTGAGCAGCAATGTCGCGATAAGATAAACCGCAATCGCGATAGGCTACAATCCGACCTTTATCAAAGTCGGAAACGTGATGGTACGCATTTCTTCTCCTTACACGAGGCATCAAAACAACGTTTCACCAGGCAACGCCGGTCGACTGCTGTCTGTGTATGAGAAATCAGTTGGAAACTTTCCTCATGGCAGCACGTTTTGGGTGTCACCACCGGCGCCAACCTTGTGTGAATGCTCTGAAAAGCTGATCATTTGCATATCACAGCATCTTCTTCCTGTCGGTTAAATTTCGCGTCTGTAGCACGTCGTCTTCGTGGTGTAGCAATTTTAATGGCCAGTAGTGCATATTGTTACGTTGATTGCAAATGACAACTGTACACAACTTCAGGAAGTAGGAACTTAATTTCAGTTATATTCACTTATCATATCACGTTCTGTTTCAATAAAATTATGAAAAAGTAACAAGAATGAGTAATTTTTAGAATTTCCCAAATCCTCATTCAGAATTTTGTAGCGATATTTTTAATTTTTACTGAACAACAAATGCAGGCTTTTTTGGAAATCATAAAACTGCAAGGGACGTAACAGAAAATCATTAGTTCTCTTTTTATATTCATTCACGAAAGATTAAAATAAGGTTAAAATGCAGGTACAGTGGCCTTGGATTAAAAAGAGAAGGTGCATTTCTTTTATTTATTTTAATAAGTGCGTGGTGAGTGGTGAGTCGTGAAAAAGAGCTAGTTCAGTGGGTAAGTGTTTCTGATGATGATGATGATGAGCGTTTGGCGTCATTGGCCGGGAGGCCCCTCGCGGGGCAGGTCCGGCCGCCATATCGCAGGTCTTATTACATTCGGCGCCACATTGGGCGACCTGCACGCCGGATGGGGATGAAATGATGATGAACACAACACAACACCCAGTCCCTGAGCGGAGAAAATCTCCGACCCAGCCGGGAATCGAACCCGGGCCCAGAGGACGGCAATCCGTCACGCTGACCACTAGTGTTTCTGATGTAATCCATGAAACACACACATGCCACGTTCGCCATGCCATTTCTGGCGGCTGCTCGCCTTATGCAGTAATTACTCGGTAGCATAGCGACTGGTATGTGCACCTTCCATGGACATCCGTACACAACTGAAATATCACATACAATGCATTGGTCAGGTCTTTGGAAGGATCTGCCAGCTACCCACATTTGTGCTTTGACAATAAAATTCAGTTACTTGTAAATATTCTGTTCGTTGGTGCTGTCTGATCATGGTTACAATGTTACCAACATAGCAAAATACACTGACGGAAAAAGTACAACACCAAATATAATTAATGCAGAGTAATGAAATTTGGGGAATACTTTTATTTACGTAACACATGTAACTGATTAACATTGTGAGATCATGTGTTAATGTAAGCGCGAGTTGTTGTTGTTGTTGTGGTCTTCAGTCCTGAGACTGGTTTGATGCAGCTCTCCATGCTACTCTATCCTGTGCAAGCTTCTTCATCTCCCAGTACCTACTGCAACCTACATCCTTCTGAATCTGCTTAGTGTATTGATCTCTTGGTCTCCCTCTACGATTTTTACCCTCCACGCTGCCCTCCAATGCTAAATTTGTGATCCCTTGATGCCTCAAAACATGTCCTACCAACCGATCCCTTCTTCTAGTCAAGTTGTGCCACAAACTTCTCTTCTCCCCAATCCTATTCAATACCTCCTCATTAGTTACGTGATCTATCCACCTTATCTTCAGCATTCTTCTGTAGCACCACATTTCGAAAGCTTCTATTCTCTTCTTGTCCAAACTGGTTATCGCCCATGTTTCACTTCCATACATGGCTACACTCCATACAAATACTTTCAGAAACGACTTCCTGACACTTAAATCTATACTCGATGTTAACAAATTTCTCTTCTTCAGAAACGATTTCCTTGCCATTGCCAGTCTACATTTTATATCCTCTCTACTTCGACCATCATCAGTTATTTTACTCCCTAAATAGCAAAACTCATTTACTACTTTAAGTGTCTCTATTTCCTAATCTAATCCCCTCAGCATCACCCGATTTAATTTGACTACATTCCATTATCCTCGTTTTGCTTTTGTTGATGTTCATCTTATATCCTTCTTTCAAGACACTGTCCATTCCGTTCAACTGCTCTTCCAAGTCCTTTGCTATCTCTGACAGAATTACAGTGTCATCGGCGAACCTCAAAGTTTTTACTTCTTCTCCATGAATTTTAATACCTACTCCGAATTTTTCTTTTGTTTCCTTTACTGCTTGCTCAATATACAGATTGAATAACATCGGGGAGAGGCTACAACCCTGTCTTACTCCCTTCCCAACCACTGCTTCCTTTTCATGTCCCTCGACTCTTATAACTGCCATCTGGTTTCTGTACAAATTGTAAATAGCCTTTCACTCCCTGTATTTTACCCCTGCCACCTTCAGAATTTGAAAGAGAGTATTCCAGTTAACGTTGTCAAAAGCTTTCTCTAAGTCTACAAATGCTATGAAACGTAGGTTTGCCTTTTCTTAATCTTTCTTCTAAGATAAGTCGTAAGGTTAGTATTGCCTCACGTGTTCCAACATTTCTACGGAATCCAAACTGATCTTCCCCGAGGTCCGCTTCTACCAGTTTTTCCATTCGTCTGTAAAGAATTCGCGTTAGTATTTTGCAGCTGTGACTTATTAAACTGATAGTTCGGTAATTTTCACATCTGTCAACACCTGCTTTCTTTGGGATTGGAATTATTATATTCTTCTTGAAGTCAGTGGGATTTCGCCTGTCTCATACATCTTGCTCACGAGATGGTAGAGTTTTGTCATGACTGGCTCTCCCAAGGCCATCAGTAGTTCCAATGGAATGTTGTCTACTCCCGGGGCCTTATTTCGACTCAGGTCTTTCAGTGCTCTGTCAAACTCTTCACGCAGTATCTTATCTCCCATTTCATCTTCATCTACATCCTCTTCCATTTCCATAATATTGTCCTCAAGTACATCGCCCTTGTATAAACCCTCTATATACTCCTTCCACCTTTCTGCGCGAGATAAGCCACAGCAAATGTGAAATGCTGGTACATTAACAACCGCGTAACCGCCAGGATTTTGAATGCAAGCAAGCCAACGTGCATGCGTTGTGTTGTATAGGTGACGGATGTCAGTTTGTGGGAAGGAGTTCCATGCCTGTTGCACTTGTTCGATCAACAGTGGGACGGTTAAGGCTTTTTGTGGTTGACGCTGTAGTTGTGGTCCGATGATGTCCCATATGCGCTCGATCGGAGAACATTTGGTGATCGAGCAGGCCAAGGCAACATGTCGACAGTCTGTAACGCATGTTGGGCTACAAGAGCGGTATGCGGGCGAGCGTTATCCTGTTGGAAACACCCCATGGAATGCTGTTCATGAGTGAGAAAACGACAGATCGAATCATCAGACTGATGTAGAAATTTGCAGTCAAGGTGAGTGGAGTAACCACGAGAGTGCTCTTGCTGTCATACGAAATCGCACCCCAGACCCTAACTCCAGGTGTAGGTTCAGTGTAACTAGCACGCAGATATGTTGGTTGCAGGCTCTCAGCTGGCCTTCTTCTAATCAACCGCAGCCATCACGGCCACCGAGGCAGAACCTGCTTTCATCAGAAAAGGCAACAGACCTCCACCCTACCCTCCCCTCGAGCTCTCGCTTGACGCCACTAAAGTCGAAAACGACGGCGGTTTGAGGCCAGTGGAATGCAAGTTGCAGGGCGAGCTACCAGCAGTCATGTACAGTGGCTACATTCCTGCCAAGTCTTGCTGCAATATTGCAGAAGGAACATCCAGTTCCTCAAAGCCTTATTACACGACCTCGTTTAAGCTCAGTGAGATGTCACCTTAAAGGTATTTCTGACTAACATTCACTTAGCACGTCCAGTCCAAAAGGTAGCTAACGCACACGACCGTTACAGCGTGTATTGAAAGCAGCCCTTATTTGCATCCTCATAGTGGCTAGTAGCGACCCTCTTCTGCGGCGCGAAATTTCAATAGACATCATCTTTCAGATGTAGAAACACGCCTACCAACTTTCGTCTATGTTGTACAACTTCTTCTTCGTATTGCGATCTTTTTCCCCGTCAGTGTAGTCTAAACAAAATGCCCCTGTTTTAGCAAACTAAACACAGTATGTTCATGCTCAGTACGTGTTTCCTGCTCTGTCCATAGCAACACAGAGAGCACGATCACGTTCAGTACGCACTACCTGTGCTCCATGCAAATACGTTTGCATCTACATCTGCTCTCCGTAAGCCACTGTATGGTGTCATATCATTTTCCTCAGTCGCTATTCTACTCGTACAGGCGAATGGCCAGCCCAAAAGTGAATGTGTGAATTCCTAAGGGACCAAAATGCTGAGGTCATCGGTCCCTAGTCTTACACGCTACTTAAACTAACCTATGCTAAGAACAACACACACAGCCATGCCCGAGGAAGGACTCGAATGTCCTGCGGGAGGGGCCGCGCAGTCCGTGACAGGACGCCTCAAACCGCGCTGCCACTCCACGCGGCTAATGGCCAGCGGGAAAACGCTGTCAGTACTTTTTTATTTATTTCTTTGTTTTATGGTCATAAGTAATTCCTGTGTCAACTCCCATTTCAGTGTATCATTTACATTTTTTTTTTCTTTATTGTATTTCAATTCCCCAGCGGGGCGGGCTGGCAGCAGCATATGCGCTGCTCTTCAGCCGAAAGACATAGAACAAAACAATAGAAGACATTTAAAAACAGCAAAGGAGAGAAGAAGGCGAACATAGATATAAAAAAGGGAGAACATCATGGAAGGCAATAGACAAAAAATGGGGTGACTGTAAAATGGAGATAAAAAACTGTCTAAAAGTAGCACACACAAAAAGCCACACACTGCGACGATTAAAAGAACACAAGGCACAGTACGACTGGAGCATAAAGGTGTTGACGGATGGCATAGCACACAGCGTAACACTGACGGCGAACCTCAAGGCAGTACACAATTAAAATCACACCTCTTGACGCACACGAGAAACAGCACTAAACACAACACTGATGGGGCACACTGATGATGATCAATACAGAGGATCTGCCAGGTTCAAGGAGATGAGGGAGACCTGAAGAAGGGAGGGAGGGGAAGAGATGGAGGAGGGGAATGGGGGGCGCGTGGAAGAGGGCCAGGTAGGGAGGGATGTGGGAAGGAGAGAGGCAAGTATGGGGTGCAGGGTCTCAGGGGAGGGGGGGATGGAGGAAAATCCGCTCTGGGAGAAGGAGGAAAGAGGAGAAGGGGGCCCTGGGGAGGGGGGGGGGGAACAAGGCCGGGTTATAGTTGGAAGGAAGGGTATATGTCACGGCGAAGTTCGTCATCTGGGAGGGGGAGGCGTTGGAAATTGCCCTGATGAAGGAGATGGAGGGTGTGGAGGTGGAGAGAGGTAGGGATACAGCGATAGAGGCGCGGCAACGGGTGGGGGGGTGGAGAGGAAGGAGGAAACCAGAGGGTGGGGGGGATCAACCCTTCGAACACTGTAAAGGATGCGGAGATGTTGGAGGAACAGAGGAGGTGGGGGAAGGGGATTAGTTCATACAGGAGCCGTGTGGGGGATCATTTACACCCTACCTCCTTCAATTATAGTATTCGTTGGATGTATTCTAATCTCTGTCTTCACCTTCTATAGCTCTCGCTAGTACCACCAAAACTACTCCCTATCACCCTGGCACATCTCCGTATCAATATCTTCCACTTGCTCCTATCTTCTCCGATTCTGCAGACAACCTTCTCTTTTCTTATTGCTGTGTCCTCCATAAGACACGGAGAAGAGCCGTACCTACAAGACCACCGACCTACATATGACTCAGTGTGTTAAGGCTAGCCTCCATAGATGGCGCACAGGGCAGGGCCTATTTTGTGCTTGCGACGTACGTCATACAAACAGTACCTAGGCCTACGAGGAAGACAGACCGCGGCGTGTACGTCACGAAGGTAGGCCGAACTCGCTCGCTCGCTCGACTCAGCAGACAAGCTGCATTTGTACGCCTATTAACTCGTAACTGCGTGGTTATGTACAAACGAGAATTCCATCTTCTACTGAAATATACTATTATGGAATGTTACTGTTATTAGTCCTACAATAATTGGAAGTCCATTTGTCACGGCTCTACTGCGGTACAATAAAATTAAAACCATGCCAAAATGATTATTACTTACACAAGGCACGACAGCTTATATAAAATGAGGACTGATACGCAGAAGAGACTAAATGCTATAGACAATAGTGCCTTGACTATTATATTAGAGACATATTGAAGAAAGTAGGGTGTTTCTTTAGTTATTTTGCAAAATGAGCTCTAGAAAGTTGCTGAACGAGGCTTTTTTTCAATGCACAACATTTATGTCGAGAAACGATCTTAAATTTTGCAGTACGACTAGTCATCAGCAAGACTTCATAATAGCAGATTCCAGTAGAAGATGCAATTCTCCTTAGTACGTGCACACCCAGTTCGGAGTTAACAGGTCTACAAACGCATTTTGTCTGCTGAGTTAAGCGAGCCAGCAAGCTCTGGCCTAACTTCGTGACGTACGCACCGAGGTCTGTCTTTCTCTTGGGCCTCGAATAGTGCCGAAGTCGACATCCATCCGCCGTACGCGGTTGCAAGCCGACTCACGGCTTCACTAGGGAAACATGCGACTGTTATTTTCCCCCTGATCGACGACTTATGCCATGTTGACCGACAAACAGGAAACTGTGGATACTGCAGCCGTGACGCCGCTACCCGATCCGGTGACAACAAATTATTAATTAGAAGAGGTTTTACATTATTGTAATATAATAGTACTCACACTATTGTAAACCTAGTACCGTTTATGCACATGACCGTCCCAGAGGTGAAACGGACCCGCCTTTGTGCCCACTCTCCTCTGAAAGTGTTAAATAAATTGTTAATTTTCCCTTACCTTATACCCTAGAAGCATAGACCGCCGTCAGCGTTAAGCCATCACCAGGAGAAAAAAAAGGAACAAAATTGGAATAAAGTTGTGAGGGCGGATCTTGGGTCATGCTTGTGCAGCTCAGTTGCGAAAAAAAAGTCTGTAGAGCACTTGTCCGCCAAAGACAACGTTCTTGATTCGGGTCCTGGCCTGGCACACAGTTTTGATGTACGAGGACGTTTCAAAACACCGCACACTCCACGGCAGAGTGAAAATTCATTTTGGCTTCCTCACTTTTGCTGAAGGTGACAATGTCGTCAGCAAATCCTTTGACCAACACCCTTTGTCCCTCAATTTTCACGCTGGTTTTGAAGTTTATTTTCAGCACTATTTCTTCGACGTACAGGCTGAACATCTGGAGAGGAAGGCTGCATCCCTGTCTTACACCCTTTGTAACCCAAACATTTCTTTCTTGGTCTTCCATTCTTATTGTTGATACTTGTAAATATTGTATGTTATCCATCTAACCCTATAAGTAACAGACATGTTTCTGATATTTTCAAACATCTTGCACCATTGTACGTTATCGAACGGTTTTTCTAGGTCGACAAATCCTATGAAACTCTCTTAAATATTGTGAAGTCTTGCCTCTGTCATCAAGCACAAAGTCAGAACTGCTCTATGGTGCCTTTACATTTCCTAAATCCAAACCGATCGTCATCTAACACATCAATTTTATTTTCCATTCTTGTGTATATTATTGTTCTATAAGCCCGAATTTTTCTAATTTCAGTGTCGTGATTAGTACACGAGTATTAGACATATTGGACGAAGTAGGGTGTTTCTTGAGTTATTTTGCAAAATGGGAGCTAAAAAGTTGTGAATGAGCTTTTTCCAATGCAAAACATTTGTCTTGTTACGTCTGTAATTTGCCGAGCTCTGACTAGTCAAAACTGTGACTAATCGCGCAGCTTTCCCTAAATCTTTAAAATCCTTTTCGTTGACCCAGCTTGGTAAGGGCCCCAGGCCGACGGGCAGCACTCAAGGACTAGTCGAACAGGGATTTTGTGAGCGACAGGTTTTTTGCGCGAAATATACTTCATTGAGATTCTTACAACAAATCTGAGTCGGGTATCTGCGTCATCATGGTTAAATTTGTGTTGTGTTCCAACATAGATTGCTTCCGATATAACTTCCGAAATTCTTGCAGCTCATGATGGGACAGGGTTATGGTCTTGTTGGGTTTGTTAACGAGACGTGGAACGCACACACATCATCACCATATCAGAAGTTTTTCTACCTTTGACACCCGACAGCGGCCAAAATCATGAACTTTCTGACATGGGCTCCGCCTTGAAAAATGATCTGTTTCTCGACCTCCTCAGTTTACTAAACATTCCGGAGACGCAGTCTTAGCAACCACATTAACCTAATGACTAATGGATTTCGTAACAAATTACGGTACCAAACTCATTTTGAAGAAATTTGACGGCACCTTTCCCCAACTTTAACGCCCCCAGAAGCCCAAACTACGAATTGCCTGTCCCTGTACAATGTACTAAGTGTTGTCGGCGTTTTCACAGTACTTATTGTATATAGGCATCAAATCATCAGCCTGTAGCTAACGTCACAAGAGCATTTCCACACCAGGTAAGCTGAGGCATTTTAAGCTTCTGCAAGCGTTCTGCCTATCGAAATAATATATCATTTTTAACTGTCCGGATAACGGCATATTTTAGCGCAGATGAGTTTCTGAATAGGTCGTGTATTCTAAATGAGATGTACGAATGACTTGTTAGGTGGCTGCCATCTTCGAGGTAGATAGAGAGTAAGAGAGAGAGAGAGAGAGAGAGAGAGAGAGAGAGAGAGAGGGGGGGGGGGGGGGTTCACGAGTTCACTCACTTGAACTTGTTGAACGCGATGCCGGTGTCAGTGGTGGTGATTTTACGGTCGTCGATCACCTGCGCCTGTTTCATCCATTTGTCCGACTGCGTCAGCGTTATCGCCTTGCCGTCAGACCTCGAGTCGCCAAACTTCGCGAAAGCTGTGAAAACTTCTTCTAATTTTTGTCCCGGTGCAGCCATCTGAAAAAATGAAAAGAAACTAATTTATCATAGTAGACCAGTATTAACATAATATGGGAGCTTCTTGTACAGTTACACTATCTGGGCATTAGTATACGCACACTCCTGTGTAAAGCGGAGTCAAGCACTAGATGTCACTAGAGACGGACCCACCAGTACAAGGAGAGGCGGGGAGTATGGACTTGTAGCTTGAGTACAGGTGCAGTGACAACGGAACGGGTCGGCCACGAGAGCTCGGTGACTTCGAAAGTGGACTTTTCATTGGATGTCACCTACGGTCATTTTAGCCGTTCTAAAGCTGCCCAAGTCGGCTGTTGGTGTTGTGGTTGTGAAGTGCAAACGTGAAAGAACAACCATGGAGAAACCGAGACCAGACAGACTACGCGTATTGACCGACAGGGACAGTCCAGTGTTGCGGACGGTGGTTGTAAAACGTTGGATGAAATCACGGGAAGTAATCATTAGTGAGTTCCAAACTGGTTCCAGAAGTCCACCTTGTACCAGCATGACAATGCACACTGTCATCAAGTAAAGTCTGTGACACAGTGATTTGTGGTGCAGCCTACCCACAGTCCCGAGATGAACCCCAAACGTTGACTTCGCTCCCGGAGTCCAGCGGGCAACATTAAAATCTCCCCCGCTTTTGGCTCTCGAGGAAGAATGGGTTGTCATTCCTCCACAGTCATTCAGACACCTTACCGAAATTAGAGATGAATCTCTCATAAAGGCGAACGGGATGACACACCGTATATTAATGTCCACTAATAGATGTCCGAATACCTTTGATCAGATAGTGTACGTGGAATTTCCAGCGAATCAAAAATAAATTATGTATTGTAGGCTTTTCGACTTTAACTTCTTCAGAATAAAAAAAGAAATTTTTGCCTGAACCATCAATTCAAAACGTCAAACAGCATTACCTGCTGCGAAAACTGCGATAAATTCTTCATAAAAGCTGTTATAACATACTATTAGTGACATATTAGCATCATAATCTGGAATATATATCCGGATAATGTTTTATGCCTTAGTCGGCGATCTTGTAAATTACCTGTTTGTTCATGTTATTCTATATAACCTGTACTCAGATATATTTACTCAAACTGTGCAAAAAGTGTGAAGATGGTTCAAATAGCTCTGAGCACTATGCGACTGAACTTGTGAGGTCATCAGTCGCCTAGAACTTAGAACTAATTAAACCTAACTAACCTAAGGACATCACACACATCCATGCCCGAGGCAGGATTCCAACCTGCGACCGTAACGGTCGCTCGGCTCCAGACTGTAGCGCCTAGAACCGCACGGCCACTCCGGCCGGCAAAGAGTGTGAAAAACACCAGTAGGTGAATGATCCACGGACTGCACGTCACTGTATTCTCGTAAGAACTTCCTAATACCCTCACTCTTTCACCATCTCCTTCCATCACCCGATCCCGTCCTCATTCGGCCCAACGCCATTCATAGACCTCTAGGAAGGTTGAAACCTTTCTTTCTACTCTTTGGGTCACCTAGTACTTCATCTGTCTCCGCTAACCACGACTTACATCTGAGGCGATTAGTTAAAAAAAATCCTGAAGATTCAAGAGAGAGGCTCGGAGCTCCTAAGTGTTACATGTAGACGAGAAATGCAACTCTGTAAAAGCATGCACGACTAGAGGAAAGGTAGGAAAATTAAATGTACTTACAGAGAAAAGAGAAACAGCTATATAAATATCAAGAGCTCCGATAGCACGTCAGTATAAGCAAAGAAGGGAAAGGTGTTGAATATGTACAAGGAGTATACAGGGGAAATGAAATTCAAGGCAGTGTTACAGAAAGTAAACAGTAAGTAAACGAAGATGA